>NC_135399.1:5735451-5820451 GCF_051989625.1 Stigmatopora argus
ATTTTTTTTAAATAAAATTAATATAAATAAATACAGTGGTACCTCGACATACGAGCTTAATCCGTTCCGGGACTGAGTTCGTTTGACAAGATTCTCGTAACTCGAGGTAAAGTTTCCCATTGAAATGAATGGGAAACAAATTAATTCGTTCCAACTCTCTGAAAAAAACACCAAAAACAGGATATTGGATTGAAAAAAATGTTTTATTTCTTATAATTCGCCATATATTGACAAAGTACTAAATAACGAGTGGTTTAATAGAAATAAAGTGTTTAATCTAACTAAAATTGGGCGGATTTCGCCGAGGGGAGAGGGGCTTCGTTTTTTTTTTTCTTCCACACAACGCACTCGTAAACAGAACAAACACTCCACCCTCACGTTTGCTATCGATGGGCTGTTTGCTGTCGTACTATTCCCTTCAAAATATTCCAAAAATGATGCACACAAATGTCCTCACAATCGGAGAACGCACGACCACTTGGCAACGAGCAGCAGTCTTATCAGCGATCGCACCGCTGCTCATGGGAGCTTCGGGGGCGCTGGCTAGCGGCTCATTTTAGCTTGTAGCATCTGTGTTCGCATCCCCTCGAACGGCGACTATGATAGAGTTGCTACCGGGGATGCTGTTGCGAGCCAGTGCCCCCGATGTTCTTATGAGCAGCCAACGAGCAGAGTCTTTTATCAGCGATCGCCCCGCTGCTCATGGGAGCTTCAGGGGCGCTGGCTAGCGGCTCCTTTTAGCTTGTAGCATCTGTGTTCGCATCCCCTCGAACGGCGCCTATGATAGAGTTGCTACCGGGGATGCTGTTGCGAGCACGAGTATACTTCATTACCCAGAAAGCCCTCTTTTCCCCGCGCATGGGCGTTGTGCGTTTCCTGGTCTGAATAGCTCATCCGGTGCTCGTAAATATTGTTATACGTACACGAAAGATATGCAAAAAAAAATGCCATGGCCACCTGGCTTGGTCGCATAACGAAATTTTGACCGCATCACGGGCGAATTATTCGATCGAAATTTCCCCCGTAAGACGAGCATTTTGTATGATGAGCGGTCGTATGACGAGGTACCACTGTACATTTAAAAATCTATCAATTATCCTCCATCTTGCACAACACAACAAAAATACTCTTTACAAATCATATTTCATATTCCATTTTTTTTATGAAGTAAGGTAACATAGTTACTTTCATATTTGAATAAGGAGGAACGTAATTTATTCACTTATTCACAGAAGATTGAAGTTTCAAATTTGAAACAAAAAATATGTGATAGTTATCGTCATAATTATCGATCGACATATATATATATTTTTTTTTTCTTAAATCGTGATATTTTTGTCATATCGCCCAGCTGTATAAAATGGCCAATATGGTGATTGGAGATCATTTCCATTTCGCACAGCACGAGAAACACAATGAAATCTTAGTAAGACTCACCAGTGAGGTTGGTACGGGCACTGTAGGATCCAAGGTACCGTCCGTCCGTGTTAGGCGTGTAACACTCAAAGAGTCCCTGGTCCTTAGCCTGAACTTTAAGCAGGTGCAGCATGGCCGAGTCGCGACTCAGCCTCTCCACGTAGATCTCCTTGGCGTTGACCCTCTGGGCAAAAACGGCGTAGGCGTAGTTGGGCTGCGCCGTGCTAACAATGCGGATCTCCCGCTCAGGCGCCGAAGGCAGGTACATGGACCACTCGAAGTCTTGCTCCAAGCCTTCTTTGTAGCCTGTCACATTGCACCAGATGGTCACGTGGGAGCCCTCGGTCCGAATCAGCGGTCCGCCTTGCACCGTCACCACCCTCTGAGCCGCTCCCGCACCTGGACAAAAGCCATAAACAGTCTTACAAAACCACCCATTGATTTATTTAATGCGCGAATTTGTTTGCGCAGCGCACCCCTCGCCGAAAAAAACATCTGCAGGTACACGCTTCCTTGGAAGTGAGATGGAGGTGTTTTCCAACACTTGAATTATTCACTGCATCATTTTAACAGCTGCTATCCAATCCTGCTTTGCAACTAAACAGACGGGAGCTGTACGTAATAAATATGCATTCCGCCGCTAAAACTGGCCTTCTTTTTTAAGACACATTTATTCTACGGCGTAAATAAGTCATGTTTTCGTCTAACCAAGAATGATAAGGCTAAATTAGCATGAATGAAAGGCGTTTGTGAGTTTTCAGCACATGGTTAAACAGTGGGAATGTTGCCAGAAGTGCACATTAGCGATGCCAGATTATTTGACAATTTAGATAGTTGATGAAGTTTTAGATTTAGTAAAGACAATTCTGGCTGTCTAAATCCTCCTCACTTTAACTTATTAGCTTCCGTAGTCATCTAATCATTAGCACGGGGAGATTTAGCAGGGATTGTTCACATAAAAAATGTTGACGGCAAATATTTTCTTATTTAATACTTTAAATGTATTTTTAATTTGATGAAAAAACAAAATTCCAATAAGTGCATTAACCATGAAAGTGAGGTCTAACTGTAACTGTGGTCTCTTATTTTCTTCTTTTTTCTTTCTTACCACTATTTTTCCATTGTTCTTCTTCGTGCTACCACTATTTGTATTTTTCTTTGTGAGAAGTGTTCGCTTTGTCCTGGGGAGATAAGTTCAGAATTCGCTTTAAGGATATTTGGCGCCCTCTAAAGGTGTGAATGGGTATAATGTCTAACCACCGAATGTAAGACGACCGCCACTTTTTCAGTCTTATTTCAATGCAAAAGACACTGTCTTATATTTGAGCCAATATGGTACAGGTACAGACACAGTCGTACCTCTACTTACAAAATTAATTGGTTAGAGAACTTTTTTCATAACTTGGAATTTTCGTAGGTAAAGCAGTTCTTAATATGTAATTTATATGTAAATTCATTTGTAATTCGAACAAATTGCACGGTCCTTTATTAACGTATTAAAATGAACAAGCAGCATGTAAAAACATGTTCTATTCATGCAGTAGTACTTTACAGTAAGGAAGAAGCTAAAGTTTACACACGAACATGCACAAAAACACATCTAAACAACTTAGTATTCAATAGAGCTCCACGGGACTAACAGTCTCTCAATCTCGCCGTTCAGTACAGAGAGGACATGCCAAGGAGTCGGTGCTTTTAATGCTTTCATCCGCTTCAATAGCGTAGCAATGGTAGTAGGTGGACTGGATCATAGTAGGTGGGTTACGGCCGGCTATATTGCCTTGCAGTATTAGTCAACCACATGCCACTTTCTTATCTTCTGTTTTTCGATGAATAACAGGGCCCGCTTTTCCATTTCATTCGCACCAATAATTTTAAATAAACTCTGTGACGACAAAGGGCAGTTGTTGTTGTTGTGGGAGGCTCCAAGTGGAAGTAAAACAGGCCGTGATGTTACCGGGACAATTTCAAAATTAAATAAGAGATACATTTACGTTTTGGGGGATTCCATAACCTGGATCTTGTTTGCGTAGGTTAGGATAGGCATTTTCATATCAAGGGGTTTCGTAACCTGAAAATACCTGAAGGCATTCTTAAGTATAGGTACGACTGTACACACACATATATAAAATAGAACTACAAATTGGAGACTTTTGTTTTCATGGGTTTTCCATATTTAGTATTGCCATCTGATGGTGTAGTGGTTCACTCGCCTGACTCTGGTGCAGGCAAGAGTGGGATCGATTCCTGCTCGAAGGTGTGATTGTGAATGCAAATGGTTGCTTGTCTCTAATCTCTATGTGTCCTCTACCATTGACTGAGTATTAAAAATGAATTAACAGATTTTGTATTTTCTCATCAAATGTATTTTTAGGCAATGCTCCAATGTTTTATGTATATAAAAAGTGGGTTAAAGTTGTGACAGTCATTTTAATGTTTATATTTTAATGAGACCGAAAGAATTCAATGCATCAAAGGGTTAAATCGAATTCAAAGACTGTAAAAGGAAATTCAGGAGTTGTGTTGATTGATGTCAGGCACGAATCCAAATGAGTGAAGACACAAAGCTTCACAGTAAAGAAATGAAGACCGAGCTATAGCCTGTCAGCTTTGCATGACATACACAACACATGCGTGTAAAAATAGGTGCGTACTGCAAAGACACGCTCAGCTGAGTGGCAAACGGGCAGCGCTACAGTCCATTGTACGCAACACACTCGCTAATGACATGATATAAAAAGAGGGCCGTGTAAGTGCAAGGGAAAGTTTGTAAGAGCGGATGGAAGATGTAGAAGATAAAAAGCTGGCTTCTGAATTATTAATGCCCAAGCATTGTGTCCACTGCCTCTTTAGAGACGCAGGCGCACACAGCTGCAAATCCCAGTTGTTTGTGCAGACAGGAAATGGCATACTTGTGGCTCTGTCTGGATTTTGGGCCATGTGTAAATGCTCTGTTGTGTCCAGACTCAAAAGAAATGGGGGGGTTGTAGCTGGTAGCTGAATGGAGAATGAGGTACGTGTCAGAGTGCAAATGGGCAATTGCAAACCACTGATTGGTTCATATATAAATCACTTTTTTTCTGTTATTTGCCCATCCCGGTTAAAATGGAATTGACGACTACGCAACAACGCTAAAATTGCAGACAGTGGGTTAAAGATATGGGCGAAAAATAAGGGGGTTGCCAAAGTATAGTTTGGTCTTGGTTTTGTTGTGCCTTTTGGAAATTCATATTTATACAAATTTACCAATCGAACTAGTATATTCTGGACATTTTGATTTGATGCTTGCTTTTCTTATTGGTAAAAATCCATGTGTCATTTCTTGTTGATTTGGTGTCATTTATTGATCACTTCCTGTTGATTTGGGATCATTTTTGGGAAGCTTATTATTGATTCTGGTTCATTTACAGGTACACTGTGTTGATTTTCAGTCAGCTCCAAATAATTTTGGGTCATTTTAATTACTTTGTCATGTGAATCAGACAAAAACTGCAGCACTTTAAACATTGGAATAAAAAAATCTGAAAAAAATAACCCTTGAGGGTAAGTGGTACAGAAAATGAATGAATGAAAAAGCATTAATTGAGTTTTAAAAAATAAATAAATGAATTGAAGAAAAACTTAACACAGGATTCAAAACAATAGATGTCCAAGTTTCAACCCATTCGGAATGGGAGGGAGTGGTTACCTTTAGTGAATATCACAGGAGATATATGTACCTACAAGCCTAGAAACTTAATGATAAACCATTGTAACCATAGCTATGCATGTGGTGAGCCAAACGGGGCGGCCGAAAAAAACATTTTGCAATTTATTTACAGCAAGTGTCTCAAAAAGAAGATCTGGACAGTTTTTAGATAAACATTAACCATTCATTCATTCAATTTCTGTACCACGCATAATCGTAAGGGATGCGGGGGTTGCCGGAGCCTATCCTCGCTGACTTTGGGCGAAAAGCAGACTACACCCTAGACTGGTCGCCAGTGAGCCGTAGGGCACACAGGGAGACAAACGGCCATCCGCACTCACAATCATAACGCCACCAGTAGGAATCAAACCCGCGCCTGCCCACACCAAAGTCAGGCGAATGAACCTCTACACCACAGGTGTCAAAGTGGCGGCCCGGGGGCCAAATCTGGCCCGCCATATCATTTTGTGCGGCCCCGAGAAAGTAAATCATGAGTCCTGACTTTCTATTTTAGAGTTTTAGTTCGGTTTTAGAGCACGAATCAAATTCAAAATAAAGAATATAGATGTGTATTACATTTCCTGATTTTGCCTTTTTTTAAATCAATAATTGGATTTTTTTAATATCTAAAAATATTTTCAGTTTTCCACTTTAATATCGAACATAACTTTAAATAGATGGTTTCCCAACTAAGGAAAAAAAATCTCAAATAAACATTGTTCTAGATCTATGAAAAAACTGAAGATTTAGGGTTTTTGATCTAGTTCTTTTAATCTGATTTTAAACATATATCTAAAATGGTCTGGCCCACATGAAATCGAGTTGACGTTAATATGGCCCGCAAACCAACCCGAGTTTGACACCCTTGCTCTACACCATGAGGCGGCTTCAACATGATCCTTAAAAAAATGTAGAAGGCACAGTAGTTACTGCTTTTTGTTCATGCTACTTCTTATCTATCATTTTTAGAAAGAAATTAAATAAAGAATTAAATGTTAAAATTCTAATAAATAAATACTTTTGTATCAAGAGGTAAAAAAAACAATTTGGATTAACCCCCTCAATTCTTTTTTTAAAAAGTAGTTATAACCCTCAGAATTAGGACAAGCACTATCTCTAGCTAAGTAACGGCAACATCTAGAATATCAATTGAAGTTGAACAGCACAACAACAGCCCTACAGGCAGAATACAGTGCATGTTCTCTGACTTAAAGTCTATACTTAAGAGTTTCTTTGTCTATAAGTTCAGCGTGCCCCCGGGAAAACACGCTACATCGGGTTAAAGGATCCACATCATATTCTGACTCAGTCCCATATTATTCGGCTATAATGTCAAAGTACTAATCTGGCAACGCCGGCTCAGTGTTGCTCTGTCACTGCGTCATCGCTTCTCATGTTGCTCTTTTCGATTCTGTACGAAAACCTCTCGTGTTACGTAAATAAGCGCAGTGGCAACCATCGAGGAAAGGTTGCTTTCTCATTTATGATTACATTTCAGGCTCCTCCTTTTCCATCTCCTCTTTTTACTTGGAGCCCGTGTCCCTTTTCAGGCAGGATTTAAACAGCTCTCGCGAGCTTCAAAGTGCCTGTCATTCTGTTGGTGGTTTAGAGAAGTTGACAATGACATAGCAAACCTTCAAGACTAACTGATGGGTGTATTCCCCTACCTCCAAGGGACAATAATCTAACTCTACCCTCTACAGACTCGCAGTTCTGTTTCAATTCTGACAGTGCTCGAGTCAATTCCACATATTTGCTCAATAAAGCCTCCGATTTGGCTATTATTAACTCAATGGCTGTCATTGAGGTTGATAGAAAAACCAGAATTACTCTAAAAGTGAGCAGTCACTTTGTCACATCAACACTTAAAACCCAGTTTAACTCATTGGCAACCACTTACGGCAGTAAATAGATGTCTAATTCATTTTATACAAATAGTAAAAAAGGTTCATTTTTAAACATGTTGAATTTTTAAAGTTAATAAAAAATAGTAAATATTCTTTGTTTTAATTTTTTGTCAAGTGAATCATTTCATGTAAGTAATGTGAAAAAAATTAAAAGATGTAAAAAAACAACAACACAAAAATTGAAAAAATGTTCTTAGTTTTTAAACGTTTTAAAATATTTTTATTTTACCTATTTTTATTGCAAACAAAAAAACTTAAATATTAGCTATATAAAAAAAATTCTGATATATATTATAGTAATAAAGATTTTTTTTTATTTGGTTTTTTTTTATTTTATAAAAATCCAACCTATTTTGACTGCACAAATGTTCATTCGACTCCCAGTCAAAACGGGTTGGATGTCAAGAGTTTTCACTGACACTCGAACATGAGCATTCATAGCTAGCCGTCCCAGTTCATATGTATTGGACGTTTATCATTGTCAAAGGCAGGTAATGTCTAAAGGCGAAGGATCAACAACTCACATACCGTTTTAAAGGCCTCAATGTTTTTTAATTAATAATTTAATGCATATACTGCCATCGAAGGGAAAATAGATCCAACCGATTAAAAGATAGGAAGAGATTTATCATGCATTCTTTAAACACAAAAATATACAAAAACAAAGATAAATTATACTAGTGCTTTTTTAAATTATAAATAAAAAAAGATTACATTTACGGTTTTGCCCATTGCTTGATTGAAAAATATAATAAATACTGGGACGATCGCTCCTAGTCAAACATGGATTGGCTGTATCGTTATCAATGGGACTGAAAAGTATCATCCATTCCAGTTAAAATGAATCTATCGCTTTCAGTGGCAGTGAATGAGTTACCAAGCATTACCACGCCTCCTCCTGCCTTGACTGCCTGTGTGTCATAACTACATCCCACACAGGTTTCGCGCATGATGCCGCTCCATCTCCATAAACGAATGCTCAGGCAGTCTGAAGGATCCAAAACGCACGCACGGAGCCACACAAAAAATAGGAAACTACAAAAGAGGATTATGCTAAATGGTGGGGTGGGGGACGCACTAATCCAATCATTTGCGGCCACTGTCTATTCTCAGCGGAAACGGCTGTAAGACTACTAGCACTCAAGCCTACTCACATCACTCTTCTTAGACATGTGATAATTACACACCTAGGAATGTGTCAAATAAAAGCACTCCAGGGTGCAAGTGATACAGAAGGCACCCTTGGCCATAGAACAGATGCGCGAATGTCCAATTTCATAACCAATACGTAGAGGAAAATAGAGCGGAATGACATGCCAGGTTCAATCACACCAACATCTTAAACAACTATACTTTGTGCTCAAGACCCCTGGGAAGACTTGCCCAAGTTTAACAACAAGACCAAGACTGAATCTGAACTCATCAAGACTCACACAAAGACTACTGTATTTGCCCGGATATAAGACGATCCCCTCATATAAGTCAAGACTTTTGAAGTCAAAATCAAGACAGAAACAAGAAACAGTAATCCCTCAAATTTCGCGGATAATGTAGACCAGAAATGGCCACCGAGGGCCTTGTGAGGATACGCGGTTCAAAAAACTGCATGAATGTGTTTTTTGGGGTTTTTTTTTCTCCAAGATGGCGCCATCACGTGGAAGCCAGTGGCAGTAGCTCTGTCCACTCTTATGTTTTTCGTGTCTTACAGCCCTTCTATCTTTTTTAATTACATTTTAATATTTCTTAATACAATCCCTTTTACTTTACTCTGTACTTTATACTTTAATGTTTTTACAACTTTCTTTGTTCTGTTAGCCTGGCTTCTTTCTGCTACTTCTTTTTTGGAACCATTCAGCCATGCCTATGCTGTCATACACATGGGACTAGCTGATACAATACGAAGCAGAAGGAGCAACACCTCAATTACCGCTGGAAATTTGGAGCTGGACAAAAGTGCCGGGAGAAGAAGCAACGGACCAACCATTCCATCATAGGATAAGATGGAAGAGCTGTCGGCGCTTACCAGGCCTGAAACGGAGTCGAGGAGTTCTACTCTGCTACTGTTGTCTTCAGCTCCAGACTACTGAGGAACTGTGCGGATAAGCTTGGAAGAGTGACTTCATATTCTCTACCTCAGTCCCAGTCTGCAGAAGTTCCCCATCTTGTGGAAGACTTCCTGTGTGTGGTTCCAGTTTTTGTCCAACTTTACGTCTTTTTGAGTCTGTATCCGTTTTAGCTACCGCAACCAAGATCGCACCGTTCAAGTGGCAGCCGGCGGCGGTAGCTTCGTCCACTCTGGCTCGTTTTGTGTTTTTGGTGCTTTTCTGTCTTAATGATTTGATTTGGTGATTCTCAATGATCCCATTTACTTTGATTTGGTTTGTACTTTGTGCTTTTGCTTTGTTGTTCTGTCTAATCACCCTCTTGCTACTGCCACAATGAAATTTCCTGAATACCGATGAATAAAGTTATCCAATCCAATCCAATCCAAAGTGGTGAGGGATGACAGTAAGACTGGCTGAGTCTTTGGGATTCAAATCTCAGACCAAATTTGCTCTAATCCAGACCAGTTTCGTATGTCCAACACTGCAAGCAAAATTTCCATTCGGTCAAATCCGAGTTCCGATTGACATGAACATCCACCTACATGTCACTTTTCTTTGCACAATGAACAACACTGCGACGGTCTGAATCATCTGCCATCGTCCTGTTATTTTCACAGCCAGCACGCATGCATACGATAGTGCATTTGAGTAATTGCAAAGACACATTCGATTCTTAT
Source organism: Stigmatopora argus (assembly GCF_051989625.1). NCBI lineage: Eukaryota > Metazoa > Chordata > Actinopteri > Syngnathiformes > Syngnathidae > Stigmatopora > Stigmatopora argus. Next base: position 5,745,245 of record NC_135399.1, read on the forward strand.
CAAACCCATTGCACACACAGACGGCCCAGGCTGGAGCAAGATAAGTGCGTTTTCAAGTGCTTAAATAAAACTGGAATAAATAACTTTACAAAAATGATGTTTTTGATTCTTTTGATCGGCATAGTGAAGTGACGCCAAACAATTTTTGCAACTTGGCAACAAACCGGACACTTCAAAGAACAGAGATCAGGAATAAGATGAGATTATTTTTTGTCTTTGATCTCAATTGGTTGAAAAATGGTTCATGTCGATGCTTGCCCAGTTTTTAGATCTCATTGTTCATAGAATGTCGAAATTTGGTATATTACCCGTTCACTGCCATTGACAATGATAAACATCAAATCCATTTGAATAGGAATGCTAGCATTGATTTTGGCAACTACTTGATTTTTCAGTGCCTGCCAGGACTTGATTAATTCCTATGTATAAAAAAAATGGTTTGGTTTTAAAAAAGTATTTAATTTTGAAAGAAATTTCAATAATGATAATAGTTAAAAGCAGTTTGGAAGATGAATTAGTGAAAAAATAAAATTAGAAATATAAATTATATTTTTAAATTGATCAAAAATAATAATAAATGGAAGATGAATGAATACATATTTCAAAAAGAAAACTCAGAGAATTGAAATTAGTATTTTTAGTAGTTTTTATTGACAAAAATGTATTCAATATTAATAATGTTAATGTTTTTATTTAAAATGTATTAATAATAAAAAAATAAATTTAAAAAGAAGAAAGATTTGCGATTTGTGACCTTTAAAAAACAGAAGAATATTCACTGTTAGGTCTTTACTTGTCATTAATTCGATAGATGTCCATGAGACACAATCGATCGATGCCAACCTCTCTACTACAGTTCAAACAAATTGGACGTCTATCGCTATACATCACAACCATTAAGTTAGTAGGTTAAATAACATTAAAGCCATTACCACAGGAGAAATTTTGTAGATCTGTTTCTTTAGTTTGAGTATTGTAAGTGGCGCAAGTTGTCATGGGATTATATGGCCGGCCATAAAACATACCCATATTTGAGATCTAAATTTACCAGCAATTATTTTCAAGTGTTACTTTGTTACCCATTAATTATAACAAATAAAGGAAAGCACACAATCCGACTTGCTGAATGTTTTCCTGACAAAAACAACCTTGTCACACAAAAAGAGCAGAAGAATGATAATGTCGCTATTGTGTCTCAGAACCAGCCGAGCCACCCTCCCATTGTTCAGATTCCCTCACTTTGCACTCTCTCCCATATGTTCCCCAATTTAAAAAGAAAACATTTGGGAGAAAATTGGGAGTGACATGGCAGGATATTCTCCAATCAGTGATGTTCGAATCAATTATTAAAACGGTCAACTTGGACGCAGTCAATGTCCTCTGCTCCAGAGGGAAATTCAGACTCATCCCCAAGATCTAAGCCCCTATGAAGCTTCTCAGACAGCGATGGCACGAAGGGAAAAAGTGCTGGTCTGGAAAGAAGAAAGTAAAGAAAGGGCCAAATCCAAAGAGAGCGCAGGAGCTGTCTCCAGGGTGATGAACGCTACAGATATGCAGAACTGAGAGAATCTTCAAGCGAACAACTGCCTCATGTGCAGTACATGTGTGAAATAAAAGAAAAGATGAGGAATGTGGTGCTTCTTCTCCCTGCAGGGTTTGAAATGCTTTAAGCTTGTTAACAATATTGGCAGGGAGCAAAAAGTTAGACAAGGTGGAATGTCGAGAGAAAATGGTTTGTCAGACAGTGTCCTCATTCAGGTGAGTGTAAAAGATAGCAGAGCCATCCAAGCATGATAAAATTAGTCTGCTGGGGTCTATATATAGTAAAATCAATCCTGGTGTGTCAGTGAGACAACACTGCAGGATCTATAACACTTTTTGAAGAAAGAGTCTTTTAATAAGGCTTCTTTAAGTCTGGCTAACTTTGAACCCATTATAGGTCAAGTGAATTTTTGGTAATTTACAAAACACATGCAAATAACATTTTGGGGGTGGTAGATTAAAATATTAAAACCCCATACTATTATGGCATTTTACCCTATAGCAGGGGTCGGGAACCTTTTTGACACAGAGAGCCATAAACAATTCTAATTTTCAAATTTTATTTCTTTGAGAGCCATACTCAGAATTTTCGTGTAAAAATGTGAAAATGAGATGAATTTTTGGGGTCATTTTACCACTTTTAAAGCACTAAATGAATTATTTTGACAGCACTGTTGCGCAGTTGCTAACCAATGAATATATGCATGCAGAAAGGTCTAATAAAAAAATAATTTAACAAAAAGATGATTAAAGTTAGAGGTACTGTCAGCGCCATAGTGCCGACGTGACGCTCCTATTGGTGCATTCGGGACTCGGCTCTGTCACCAGCGGTTTAAATACATATTTTACCTCACAGGTTAGCGAAGAGCCACATGCACCCATCAGAAGAGCCACATATGGCATAGGTTCCCTACCCCTGCCCTATAGTATAACATTGATGAAGGAAAACCTTTAGAAGCCAAAATGAACAGGGAAAGAAATGGTTCAGTAATTTTGCTGTTTTGCTTTTTCCCCCCCAAAAAATGGTTAATATGTACTTCCATAACTTCTCTATATGACAATGACTGAGTTGTGAGTTGAGCGACTGCATGCCTCCCAGTTAAAATGAATCAGATGTCCATCATCTTCAGTGGCACCCAATGAGTCAAGAGTTTAATGAATGCCCTGTAAGGGCTTAAATAACTTGCAGTTACACCACGAGGCAGCTTTTGAGCATTCATAGCTCATTTGATCAGATTACTATTATTAAATTATCTTTTTCTTTGGTTGTAGTAACTACTTAATGACTACAGAATTCCAGATTACTTAGAAAATTGGGTTTAAACTACTTAATTGAAGTCCAGTTTACTTAAAATATTGAGTTTACCAGATCCTTAATTTTTTTTCCATCAAAACTTGATAATCTATACATGGAATTCATGTTAACAATGAATTTGATATTCTCTCAATTTTTGTTTGTTTGTCTTTATGTTCTGACATTTTTGGGTAGCATTTTGAACTGGTTTACTCATAGGCTGGTCATGATTCTGTGTCAGTGAGATCTATCACCATCAATGGCAGCTAATGCGCTAATTGTTTGATTTATTTATGCGCCAAAGGTTACATTGTGTGGTGATTTATCACATCCTTGGTTCACTGATGACCATTGCGCAGCATTGATTTAACAACTACAGTAATACCTCGACATACGAGTGCCCCGACATACGAGTGCCCCGACATACGAGCAATTTGAGATAAGAGTAAAATTTCGAGCAAATCTTTATCTTGAGATACGAGACAAATTTTGATATACGAGCATACAGCGGACGCGAGAAGCTAAGAACATGGGCACTGTCTTTCCTGTTGCAACTCCCTCGTGTAACGTCTTTACGAGCACTGGGCGGAGCGTTGCATTTTATTCAGGTTTTTTTTGTTAGTCAGTGCAGAATGGAGGAGCTTGCTCGATAATACGAGAGGAGTATATACTAATTTTCATTGGCAAGTGGTCGTGTGTTATCCTATTGTGAGGACATTTGTGTGAATCATTTTGGGAATATTTTGAAGGGAAGACAGAAGAAAGGTATAAAAATGTAAAACTAAATTGGAATTAAGTTTAGTGTAAGGTTAGATTACATTTATTTTTGAGTGTCTGTATCGTAATCCAAGTTCATTTAAATTTGTTTATGTTATGTTACGAGCCCGTTGCCTGCAAAAAGTCTCTCTCTCACTCTCTCGCTGTCCCTCTCTCTCTCTCCCTTCTGCGAAATATGTCTAATTCTAGTACTATTAAAACACATTTTAGTAGTACTTTTAAACCAGTAGTTATTTGTTACTTTGTTAATAGATGGCGAATTAGAACAAATAAAAATGTTTTTCCAATCCAATATCCTGTTTTTGGTGTTTTTTCAGAGGGTTGGAATGAATTAATTTGTTTTTAGTTCATTTCTATGGGAAACGTCCATTTGAGATACGAGTAAATTGGCATACGAGCTCAGTCCCGGAACGCATTAAGTGTCTCGAGGTACCACTGTAGTTAAAGTAGTGGAGTACACCTTATTTTCATAATATATCAAAATGTATGCTAATGTCAGTGGAAGGAATAGATCATAATACATAATTTAATCTTGTTTTGACAACATAATATGGAAGAAGAAGGTAAGACTCCTCATGAAAGGCAAACTTTTTCGTTTCATATTTGCTGTCCCAGCACTCTCATATTCTTGAGGCTGTGATTGATGAGCTCCCTGCAGCATCTCATATTACAATTCTGTCCATGTCCTCTCAGTTACGATGGTATGTCCTTCCCGCAGCGATAATCACTGGATTGCAATAAATTCTATAAATCAGTGTCTCAGAGCTGTCTTAACTGCTGACCAACTCCCACAGTCAAAATATTAGACAAATACCACCTTTTTGATTAAATGTTTTTTTAAAGGGACTCAAAACAAACAAGCGACAGAGAGTGCATGTTTTTTATGTGTGGGGGCTTGAAAGAAGCATTTAGTATTCTAGAATTAAAAGGAATTTCATGGATTTTAAATAATTAACGAAGAAAATACTAAAACATATCAAAAAACAATGTCCGTAACCAAGTAGAAAAAAAACTAAGATAAGAATGCCCGATTTATTTTTTTCTACATAGCGAATAGGTCAGTCTTTCCTCGCAAAATATTTTTTTACTCCTGCCATATCTCCCATCCTCTTGGATAGGACATCAAAAATAAAATAAAATAAATGATTATTCTTCATTGAACTTGTGTCCCAAAACCTTTACGGTAATATTTTCAGCCATTGAATCTCATGATACACTGGATTTGACACCATCAAACAGTTATCCCCAAAATTATGTCTATGCTTCTATTTTTCATATTTTTGTAAAATAGTTTGCCTTGATTGAATGTTTACTTGCTGCAACTTTGTTCTGCATATGGTCAGAATAAGATAATTGTATTTATTTTTTATTTTCTCAAGCTTTAAAAGGAGCCTCTCCTCTTGTTAAAAAATAACAGCTCGCTAATCATATAGCTTCTACTGCCGAGAAAAAGCTAACACTAATACGAATTTGAAAGACTGCTATTCATATGGCCACGGTAAGAAACTATGTTTGTTCTTTTTTACTTGACTTAATTTCATAAGTAGGTAATTTCTTCTGGTCAGCAGTTACACTTCGCTTCTACTGCTGAGAAAAAGCTAACAGTACAGATTTGCAACACCATTATTCTTTTGGTCACAATAAGAAAATTACATTTTTATTCATACTTCACTTAATTTCATAAGTAGGTTTGTTCTTCTGGTCAGCAGTAACAGTTCACTTCTACTGCTGAGAAAAAGCTAACAGTACAGATTTGCAACACCATTATTCTTTTTGGTCAAAATAAGAAAATTACATTTTTATTCTTACTTGACTTAATTTCATATGTACGTTTGCACTCTTGGTCAGCAAAGATTAGTCCGAATTGGCAACCTTGTTAAAAACTGTAAACACCAAATGGTTCATGTAATTAAAATGTAATCATTGCTCTGTAAACTGAGCTAATCAAGTATTTGATAGTTCATTACCCATTATTCCTGAATATGTAGCTGGCATCAGAAAGAGGAAGGTTTATTTCTCAAGAATTTTCAAGGCAAAATGTCCTGCCATTCTGGATCAACACCACTAGTGAGCCAGTGTTGAATGAAAATATAGCAGCCGGCTGCCAGCCGCGAGACAGGTGGTCATGACATGAAGAAACAAATCAAGGAAGTGAGGTTGAGCCTTCAGCGTCCATTAGCCTAGCTGCCCGACAGCTGACAAATATTAAGAACAACTGGCGATTCCGGTCTCAACCAGGGCAGAGAGGATGACATTCCCTAAAATGGCATGATGAAGTGAGTTCCATTCTTGGTCATAGCATGGAATAAATATTCAAAAAGAAAGAGCCAGGTGGTATGCATGGTGCAGGGATTACAAGATTTACATGCTGCGGAAATCATTTATGAAGTGAGGTTTTTTTTTAAGCCAGCAGTGCGATGAAGCAATCCCTGTTCAATTTGAGCAAGCTTCACTTTCCTCAACCGGCCCGGCAATTGACAGAAGCTCTGTTTGTTTGTCTGTGTAGAGACACTGTGCCGGATAGAGAATGAAACTTCACTGGGCAATAGGATACGATCTATTATTTATTTTTACGACGATCAAGTTTAATAATGCAACTAGTACAAACAAAGGAAGAGATTGTCCATCCACTGAGTGCAGGATTTGTAGTTGTTAGAGTAGGGGTGGCCAACTCCGGTCCTTGAGAGCCCTTATCCAGTCTGTTTTTTTTCCATATCACCCCCCTCTACCACACCTGAACCAAATGACCAACTCATCAGCAAGGTGTCCAGAAACTTGATACTGATCCAGATTATTTGTTTCAGGTGTGTTGGTAGAGGGAGGTATGGAAAACAGACCGGATAGGGGCTCTCGAGGACCGGATTTGGCAACCCGTGTTAGAGTAATCAAGTTATTTGTAGGTATCATCCAAACTACTTTGGAAAGATTATTTTTTTACAGGATCACCAGACCAAACGGATTGAGTTATGAGTGCACAGAAACCTTTCGACCAATCTGGTATGTTAGATATACAGTCAGTGGATTGCTGTCACGTGATTCTTGTTTCAGCAGAAATTTAATTGGTTAAACTGTCTGTGTTGGATTGGTTGGAACTAAAACTTGCATCCACAGCGGCCCTCGAGGACCGGATTGCCCAGGTCTGATTTAAGGTGTATATTCAATTAACTGGTTTTTTTTGTGGATGTCAAGGAACCTGAAGAAAACCCCTACCTGGCTTAGAGACCAAAGTCAGGGTTGGGGTCAAAGGGATAGAATGTATTTGCAATTATCAACCATTATGGGCCTTCAACCAACTCATCATACATGTAAATGTACCCCAAACAAAACATTTACCTAGCCTTCTGCACAGAGTAAGTGGATATTCAATTAGGGCAAAATGGTCTGATATGTCCCCTTTTCAAAAATGATTATCACAAGAACAAAAGTTCCAATAAAGGATTTTTCTACTTTCCAGATTCCAAATAAAAAATGTGGCAAAAAAGGCTAGCACCGATTGTTGTTAGTTTGTAACCCGTAGCTATTATGAATGGGTGCATCAATGCCTGTCACAGGCAATCACTAAAGATCGTTCACCTGTAGTTTTGTGGAGAAATATTTCTTATGTGTACCTGTCGGTAGGTTTTTAGCCATCTCTTAGTTTGGAGTCGTCAGGGCGTCTAGGGAATTTACGATCCTTTGTTGGCTGAGTAGGTAAAACAAGTTTTTTTACATAACTAATTCAATTACCTATGCAGGGGGAGCTCAAAAGGGGCCGGAATGGTTGCTTTGTTCTGTTGAGATGGGCAAGGGAAGATCGCACCTTTTGTTCTCATCTCCTTGCTACATGCAGGACATGACTTGGGTGACAACGATTTTCTCATTTGCATATAATCTTAAAAGTGGACTTGTCTTGGAAGCGGGGCCCTCTCTCCAACCCGGTAGCCACTGAAGGGTGAACAGAGGTGGTGCCCGGACTGGTCTGTATTGTCTAAATCAGGGGTGTTGAAACTTTTATGCCTTGTTGAAACCTTTTTTCTAGGCTCCTGACAAAAGTCAGCAGTTATGTTCGTTGATATAGTTCACAAGAGACTCTATTGCCAGGTTTATGAACATCTATGGTGTGGGCGGGAACGGGAGTGAAAATCCACTCCCGATTCATTCATGATCTTATTGCAGATACACCAAATTTATATAATAGCAGTGCTAAGGGATCGCACGGACTAGATCAAATCTTAGTGTTGTGCGATCTACTAGTAGTACAATAGAGATCTACGTATTGAGCGCCCCTGCTCTAAATGTTCTGCCTCTGTGTGTTTTAATTTATGTAATTGTTCCATGTTCTGTTTTCACTATGTTTTGTCTTGGAATCAGGTTTGTACCTTACTTGAGAGAGTTAAAGAATTTGCAAATGGAAGGCCTAGTTGTTCATTGCTGCAAACACAAAAATTAGCATCTACATAATTCAATGCTGAACTGCATCAGGCCTGACCGGTGGTTCCCCTCAGTCAAAGAGGTACTATAAAATTAGGGACGCTTAGTTTCTAATTAATGTAAAGACAAAATAAAATCACTAGCCAAATCTCAATGTCACTGAAGCATAATCATTCACTGCCATGTTTTTGTTTTACAGACCCATTATGGTAAAATACCTAACAAGATGTTTCCTCATGTTTCCACACAAAGGTTTGTAGGTCTTACAAGCCAACTAAAGGCTTAAAATTGAAGCCTTGCTTTTTGTTAAAGGGGGGCCATGTCATCCTTCCGATAATTATTCTGAAATGATGGCTCCCCTGGGCGACGGGCGTCGTGACCCCACCTATGTGGCTGCATTCACGAACCCAAGCGAGATCTGGACAGGAGCAACGGGGGTTTTCACACCTGATTCCAACTCTCCAGCCCATGGTGTTACTCTTGTGAGCTGGGCGAGTGTGTACACGCATCTCACACAAAATCTTCTCCCTGTTTGAGTCTCCATAACGGTTTTTAAATACTACTGTGTGTTCAGAGTAGCGCCCTATAGCTCCTTTGAACCCAGCAGTTTAAATAACTACATGTCTAACGTATGTGTCTTTAACATGTGGAACATAATGGCAACGTTTAAAGCTCTATATACTTACATGACTGTTACATTTAAACCAAAAACGTGCAATCAGTGTGCATTGTCAAACGTACCTATAACTTTGTTGCTAGGATTGTGAGAAGGCATGTAATTTACTAGTACATGCTGACTTCTTGTCAAGACGGGATGATTGGTGTCACTATAGAACCACTGTTTTGGGCTAACCATTACTGGATTAACAGATTATATATATTTTTCCCGATAAGCACCAAAATGGATGGCAGTGTAATTAATGTACGAGGCCTGGTGCCACTACACAACATTGTTAAAAGGCTAACCGCGGGTGGTGAAAAATATTTAAAAAGAATGGATATCCACAGTTTGTATGGAAAAGGCTGCTTTGCTAGCACAGACATACAGCTAGTCATTTTCATCAAGCATTCAGGGGATTTAATCATCTAAGCGAGCTCTTTCCGACCACTGAAAGCTGTTTGTCCTGAGTTACTAAAATCTCATGTTTTCGGGATTTATGACCAACTTTCAATTTAGTATTCCATGTTAAAAGCAATAGACTCTCGTACATATTCTGTTTCAATTGAGGAATCCATCATCTCTCGGCTACTGTACTCTTGTGATGCCATGATTTTTTTAAGAAAACTGATTGCAACATTACATAAATACATTTTTAACATGGAAGTGATTTTTTTTGGCATTGTTTGAAATGGGTAATTAGCATTTAGGAAGTCTTTAAATGACTTTTCAAACATTTCTAGTTAATATTTCATGCAGTCAACCCACTCTTGCTCAAATCATATGATGAACTTCTGGTTCTACAGTTATGCACATTGTAGTTGTGCTACATGGGTTGACTCAAAGCCAGTACAAGGTACTTGAACACATGGAATGTACATAAAACAATATTTACTTGAGGAACAATCAATGAGTTACTTAACTGTTATTGATAATGGTAATGATGCCAGCACTCCCAGTCAAACTCAATTTGATCTCTGTTACTGTCAATGGCAGCCAATGAGTCAAGCACATCCAATTAAATCCTGATCTTTCAGTTGGTTGATCAATATCATCATGAATCAAACGTTTACTTTCTACTACGTTGGTTCTGCCCCAATTGCACTGAATAAGATGCAGCTTTCCCTTCAGTAATCTAAATGAGCACTAAAGTGAGATTAATAGTCCACTGCATAACATTCCACTTTTTTGCTTAAAATAAATATATATTGTTACTTTCGCAGTGTTCTTCGGGTAATTTTGCTTCAGCAGTAAAGCTGCCACAAACAACATTATCATCAATTATTATTTTTTTCTAATTTCTAAAAAGAGAATAAAAAGAATGGATCCCAGAAATGAAGTCGTAGTACCACAAATTCCTCCATCTTATGTCAGGCTGTTATAGTTATTCCATGCAATCTACAGAATTTGTAACGAGCAATTAATCAATGTTTCTGGCTATAAAACAGAGTTTAAGTGCCGGCGTTTCAAGCCTCCAGAGGCCAAATGTTGTATAGCTTTTATTGCCGTGCCACGCGCCATCAAACTAATTCTCTGGATGCAACATTAAGTTTAAACTGTATATTGTATTTGCAGCCGCACATCGCAGCGGCAAAGCAGATAAAACAGCATCACGGTCACATATGGCACAGCGGTGTCAATATTTTGATGTGCCTGTAAAATTTGGGTTGTTTGAAGACTGTTCTCTGCTCACCCTTTTCAGAATAAATAATTCAAGATGCAGCTGGATGGCTCAGTGCTTCCCTCACCTCCGAACACAAAAGGTAGAACAAATTGGTGCTTGTGATCATCTCGCCGATTTACACGCACGGATCATGCCATTAAGTAAACTTGCAAAATCTAACTTGAGTAAGGTCACTATATTTGGCGCACACGTTTTAGACCAGATGTCCTTCCTGGTGCAACCCACACATGCGGGAATCAGACTCGGGCCACCAAAACGGCAGCAGGGCCTCGCCCACATTGGGAAGAAATGCAATTAATTCATCAGCTGCCACTGATAGAACTTTTTTTTTCAATTGATTTATATTTTAGAACTTTTAAAGGTTTTTTTTTATTTTCTGAAAAAATACTTTTTCTATTAAAAATATACTTAAATTTAATGATTTTGTAGTGCGACTTTTTTTAAAACTTTGTAATATTGTTTTTAACCTTTTCTAGTATTGACCTTTGTTTTCTATTCCTTTTTTTATCTTAATAGCATTACTTTTTTCCGATATGACTTTAAAAAATGATAACCATTTTTAACTTTTCCAATCAGAATTGAGGCGTTGTCATGCTGGCTATCAATCCCACTCCCGGCACTTCCTATCATTTATTCTAATGAGTTTAGCATGCTTCCTCTGTCAATACAATCCGGCATTTTTTAACCATCCAAGCCAGGATACATTTCTGAAGGAGAAGATGGCCTGCTTCTAAGTGTTTCTCTGAGTTTGTAGCAGAACAGCATGCTTTTAAAACAATCAATACACCTTGTGTGCACCTCTACCATCTTAAGTTTTAAAATGAGAACTTCCATCTTTAGTATAATAGTATATAAAATGGTAAATTATATCAGCACCTAACTTAACAATGAATAGAGCTACCTAAAAATCCATAAAGGAACAAATTTCAACTTACAACCATTGTAGTAAAAATCAATGTTCCCTCTAATTTTTCATGTTTGGGCATACAGACAACCTTCCTGACCACACTGAGGACCACTGTGAGCAACATCAGAAGTCCTCACTATGGCCACACACCAGTATCAGACCTGCCATCAGCAGGTGCATTTCTCCTTCTCATAGACGATCTCGTCTTAATAAAATGTAATGATTAATATCCAGAAATAGCATTATCGTAAAAATGTCATAAGAATATGGACAAATCTGACTTAAATTTAACCTATTTTTTCACATCTGTCCTTCACACTTCTCATTTTCATTCAAATGACTTTTCTGCTGACTGTGTCGCTTGAGGTAGTCTAGCTGCCATTTAGTCCATATTTTTCCATCGGAAAACTCGCCTACAACCTTAGCTTCCCTGCATGTTTTGCAGAGCAGACCTTTCTCACTCGATAAAGAAAATATATCACCCAATTTCAACCCTTGCTCTTCTATTTGCAAAAACTCTGACAGCCATTCCAACTGAAAAAAAACTGTTTCTTTGGTTTGGGGAGTCGAGGTATTGCATTCACTTTAGCAGAGTTAGCATTTGCGTCACTTAACTACGTACGGCTCACTGTTACATGCGCAAGTACTGTCAGAGGCGTGATTGGCTGCGTAGGGTAATTGGCTGGACACCGGTCAATCACTGAATTACACAACCAAAATGAAACAGAAAAAATATATATTTATCTAATTCATTTGCGTTCACTGCGCTGGATAGGTTTTCTTGTACGGTGAGACTGTGCGCAGTTGTGCAGCTTAGAGGGAACTTTGTCAAGATGACAACACTGACTTGGTAGCTGAGATGAGCAGTTGTGACTGACTCCAAGTTACGACAAGGCGGGAGAGACAGGGTAAAAACTGTTCCATTAACGTGGATAAAATAACATGCCAAACCCTGATGCTTATGCTGGAAGTTTACAAAACTATCCTGTGTAAAATGCTCACTTTCTGCAGAGATGGCTTTTTGTTGTCAGAACAGTTGGTATGCTCCCATTAGTGGACTGCATTGACGCCAAATTTTTAGAAGGGGAGAAATAAAAACCTTTTCACGTTCGTCCTTTTGTAGTCGCAAACACGTATTTATCCCAGACTATTTTGTTGATTTCTTAAGGGGTCGTAGAGGCAGCGCATCACTTTCGCAAACAGCGCAAATAAACTGTTCCAATAAGTGAGGGGTGTCACGTAAAATAGGTCTCCATTTGTGTGGCTCTCAATAGACTATTTTTATCTCCTCATTTTTCAGGAGTTTAAATAATGTCAGCATGTTGTTCAATAAATAGCGGAATCCGGGAAATGCGCATATTTAAAGGCCTTGTAGTTTCAGTCCTTGCTAAAATGGAAAACGAACTGACTTTTATAGTGGTAGGGGCTGGAAGTGACGACACTAGGCTTCGGCTCGTGACGACAACAGATTGCATTTGAAACCTGCCTAAAACAAAAATTATTTTCAAACATTTATGTATCTAAAAGAAAATAATCTAAATGACCTAACAGCATCATTAACATAACTTTTTAAAGATGTATTTTGTCTAAGATTAAGACCTAGTTGAGTTTCCGCACAATTAACACTTATTTTTACCATTTTTGTTTGTGACTTATTGTTCTCATTAAATTTTGAACACAAAAAACACTGCTAAGATTGTTGTGTTCAAACATGTTGGTGTTGATTATCACGAAGGCTTTCTACTCAAAAACTCTGCTGTCATCCTCATCATCTTTCGCTCGTACACAACTGCAGCGTGACAGCTGCGTTGACTTCACGTTCACAGGCGAGATTTCTGATTGGCAGCTCGCTATCAGTGCACAGGTTTTAGGAATAAACTGCAAATTGAGGAAAATAAAATGATTAACTATTAAATACTGCGTTTCAAACCGACATTTTCAGTCTTTTTTTTTCTTTGACGCAGTGAAAGAGTTGTGCTTGTGAATTCATGCATTTATGCATAAGCAATTAGAGACAAACACACAGTCTTTAGTTCTTGCTGTAAAAGTTGCGAGAAAGCACTTTAACACTCGCTGCCGAATGTTCTTTGTAGGAACACACTTTTCAAATCATTTCTACAGAATTAGTAGCGCGCATTGCCGGTGGGAGCTGCTGAATATGGATCATCCTTGTGCAGGTGGGGAGTGGTCGCCATAGTTACGGAGAGAGCTGCAAAGGTAGGGAGAAAGGCTACAATGAATGATAGCGCCTTCTGTGAAGAAGGAAAGCGGAAGAAGCCTCTGGCTGGCCCTTCATTATCACTTTCAAAGCCTGACAGCAAGAGGGGCGGGGCAAATAAAAATCCCAAAGGGGGGATGGTTGGCTTCTGCTGTTTACTCATTCACTGACAATGAATCAGGAATAGCTGGCATGTTTCCGTGTCGTTGACGACAATGGACGCCAAATCCATTGAACTGGACTTCTATCGGCAAAGATGGGGGCTAAAGAGTTAACAGTAAATAATATCCCATTTAAATGTTCAAATGTGTTTTTCCTTTGTTTATCCAATTGAAAAACCGTAATAATAATCAGTTTTACTTATTCAATTTACTTTACCTATTTAAACATGACTTTCATTCATACATTCATCATCCGTTTAATTTATTCTCACAAGGATGGACAATTTAGAGTGTCTTTTTGGGATGTGGGAGTACCAAGAGAAAACCCATCTCAGCAGGAGGAAAACAAAACAAACTGCAGACAGGAAGACCAGAGCACGTTCTTTACCATCAATGCCCAGGATTGTTATAGCCAATGTATCAAATAACATTAAAGCTCTAAGAACATTAAGTGAGTCTGTGTATATTCTTAAATTTGATTGTTGTCATCAGTAATATATCCTAGATATTGTGTTGGGCGTGGTCATTTGATCACCCCAGCAAAGAATAAAATAATTTAGTATATGTTCTCCAACACAGGCACTTAACTCCAAACGTTGACATGACACTGATATGACGCATTTCCCTATTTCATAAGATAAGTGAGCGTGTGAAATGAGTCAAATCCTTGCGGGAGGCTTCCTCTCTTCCGCAAGACAATGACAGAAGATTAAGCACAGGACTCCTCCGCATTTCAACCCCCAGCCAGGTTTTTTTTTTACATGGCATTTGCTCCAAAATTTCATCTCATGTTTTCTAAAAGTTACCGACAAACTCATACCCCCCTTGGAACACTTCACTGTGTTCTGAATGAGTGCCCCTCTTGCTGCCTCCTTTGACATTCTCCTCAACACCAATTCCAAACAGTGCCCAGCTCAGCCTGGCTCCTCTTCAAACAAATCTAATTAGAAATGGGGGGGATGATCCAAAAGAGAGATAGATTTTTAACTCCCTGAAGGTCACACATTTTCTTTTTTATTAATGATGTTTTATAACAAAACAGACGGCAGTGGGGTTTTACCCTGGCTGTAGTCCTGTGTGATATTGGGAACTATCAAAATATAAGCCAATTGCATCACATCATGATATTATGCATTTTTAATTAGTTCGAGAATTATGCAACAATTATAACAGCATCTCCCCTGCTCAATTCATTATTTGAATTGACATTAAACTGAACTGCCATGCTACACGTATCAAGGAACATGTTTTATAGTTTTGATGTTTTAATAAAATGAAAATAGTAGTGCGAAAACAATTTAGTGTAAACAGAAACAGCACAGTAGCATTGTTCAAATGTAATGATATTTAATTCTGATAATGCTTGTGAGTGGTTGTGAGCAAAAAAATGAATTTAATGACATTTGAAACTACAGTGAGTCCTCGGGTTACGACGTCGATCCGTTCCTGAGACGCGGTGTAACCCGAATCTTAGTGTAAATGGAAACAAAAATAAAATAGAAAATACAATTACACTGTACGTAAAATTCTATACAGAAAGACTGTGGATTATTATTTTACCATATAATTCAATATACAATATACAGTATATATAGTATATCATTGACAGGAAATACCAGATTGCCTAAGCCACGGGTGCTCAAACTTTTTTGTTTGCTTGGACGTTCGATGGGGCTGTTTGTCAGCGCAAGGTCCATATGCTGGCATAAGCCATTATTTTGTTATGGGGTGTTTGTAACAACAAGACTGGCATAACACAAGGACTCCCTGTACGTTGTGGATTACAGAGATACCTCACTACTTTGCGCTTTGGTTATCGCTGCTTCACTACATGGCGGATTTTTTTCTGAGAATTTTTTTTTAATCTTCTATACAGCCCATCCTCGAAAGGGTGTTGCTAGAGCATAACCCAGCAGTCTTTGGGCGAAAGGCAGACTACACTGGTCGCCAGTCAGTCGTAGGACACACAGAGACAAACGACCATCCGCCCTCCCAATCATACCGCCGCCTGCGGGAATCGACCCCACGTCTGCCCGCAACGAAGTCAGGCGAGTGAACCTCACACACCACGAGACGGCTTTTTCTTTAAGTTCATAAAAACTCGCAAGCGGAAGCATTTCCCCTGTCTATTCTATTTTGTTGTTGTTGTTTTTTAATAGGGTGACCATACTTCGCAGATTTTCACATTTCGTTAATCGAGGTATTACTTTATATGCGTCACTATTTTTCAATTGTCTTGCATGCATTACTCACGTACGGTTGGCAGTGTGAGCCAATTGGCTACCTATTGATTGAAGACAGGGACACCTTGAGGCCAATTAGTGGTATAATACTAGGTTATAAGGAATCCCAGGAATGTAGCAAGTCAGCACAAACTGGGCGTCAACCTCTGGCAAAAATTTACATTGTAGGAACAGGTCTATTTATAGCGATAATAATGGCCGACATTTTACCAAAATACGTCATCATATCGTACAGCAGTGTTCCCCAAGACTCAGCGCAGACCCATAAAGCGATTCCAACTTTTCTCGCATAGTAAATTATTGTTTGCTGATATACATCATACAGCACTAACGTGCCGTAAAACTCATTTAACATGTCCACTGAACCTACATTGCGACCAGTGTCAACACACTACATTAGGGCTGCCACAACAATCATTTGACAATATGTCAGATTATTTGGCACTGGCTCAATAGCCCTGTCAAATCTCGCCTTTATTATTAGAACTTTCTATTATTTGGTCTACCTAACAAATCTATTCATAAACTACAACTGGTTTTAACCTTTGCTGTCCAGAACATCATAAGAAAACCCTCCATGAGTCATATTGTCTCTTTAGTGGAACAGCTCCATCGGCTTCTCGTAAAGTTCCTTATCATCTACCAAATCTTTCACGGCCTTAGACCCCAATTTTTAAAAAAATATTTACCATCAAGAAGCTCAAAATTGATTTGAACCACTTTTAGGGGTAGTCGATTATTTTTGATAATCCATTTGACAACTCATGTTGCCCTCCCTAATTCAGGGCCAGTTGTTGCCCTGTAGGTAGAAAATGTATCAGTGTTCCAAGTTGATATTTCTCTCGCAAGGGCCCACGTGTGACACAAAAACTGAGACAAACATCAGATACGTAATCCCAATTGTTAGTCGGCAAAGAAACATCTCAGTTCGCAGTGCCACGGACGCATGTTTCCAATACAAGCATGTGAGCTTTCATGGTTATTTACAGGGAATTGTCACAGAGGTCCTGGCTGACTGACAAGCCGATTGTCATCCGACTGCTTGTTTTTTTGCGTCACTTGAGTCGACATTGTTATGATGCGAGGCAAACAACGGAACGAAAGGCGCTCACAAAGACACGCTCACGCTGCAAATGAGGACGCACGCGACTGCAAAATAGAATAACAACAAGGGGGCAAATGGGAGCTGAAACTTAGGCTTGTGCACGACTCGACAAGTTCGTGGTGGGTGCGGGAAATGTTGAAAAAAGTTACAAAGCCAGTTATGGAATTTTCATCCATCAGTCAGTTGACATGTGGACAATATGCCATGTGTCGGAACAGCTGACTTGGGAGGTTCATTGTCTTGATGTTCAAATATTTTGGGGAGCAGCTGTCAGTTCCCATTTGGAATGGGGATGGGCTTCACATCAGGGAGTGGCATTAAAACGTTGAAATTCTTAGACGCTTCAAAATGCCTGAGATGGTTGAGTTGGAGTCAAACAAAAGGTTCCTTTTAAATCACCGGCTGCAATGGACGGTCATAGACATTCAATCCATTTTGACATCGATGGACCTGCAATCGGTCTATCACTGTCAACCCAATTGCACTGAATAAGATGCAGTAAATGTACACAACATTTTAGCTTTCGTACCCCTCACTTGCAATAAATCCAAAACCAAATAGACAAAAACTATTTATACTGTGCTGTACAACAGAACTATATACTATATCGCTGAAACGATATCAAACATTCTATCCACATGTGTAGCATTTTTATTGCGATAACGATACTCTTCATCCAACTGATATGTTGGGCGGTAGGTTGTGGGGAACCTTCGGATAAAGCCTAATTTGCTAAGGGGTTACTTTTTATGTTTTGGGATTCCATGAATTAGAAGTACCACCAATTGGCCTTAACGCAGGGGATGGCCAAGTCTGGTCCTTGAGAGCCCCTATCCAGTCTGTTTTCCATGTCTCCCTCCACCAACACACCTGAATCAAATCACCGGGATCGGTATGCAGCTTCTGGACAGCTTGCTGACGAGTTGATCATTTGATTCAGGTGTGGCAGAGGAGGGAGATATGGAAAACAGTCTGGATAGGGGCTCTCGAGGACCAGAGTTGGCCACCCCTGTCTCAACATGTCACTATCTCTACTCAAATTGGCTCCTACTGCCACCATGTGCAAGTAATACATGCAAAACTATTGAAAATAGCAACAACTAAGCTACAAAGCCAGTTCGTTCTACTAACTAAATAAATTTATTAATTAAAAGATGTATTATTCTATTACACTCATCTAATATACATCGGTCTTCAAAGTCCAGATCACTAGTCACCAATATTAGCAAATACTTAAATATGCTTACACTTCAGCATGCAGTATTACAGAGCTACATCTGTTCACACTAGATCAGGAGTGGCCAAGTCCGGTCCTCGAGAGCCCCAATCTAGTCTGTTTTCCACATCTCCCTCCTCTACCACCCCTGAATCAATGATCAACTCATCAGCAAGCTGTCCAGAAGCTTCATACCGAACCCGATTATTTGATTCAGGTGTGTTGGTGGAGGGAGACATGGAAAACAGACTGGATAGGGGCTCTTGAGGACCGGACTTGGTCACCTCTGCACTAGACAGTTTTAGGTAGCAGCACTACTACAGGAAATACATTTACTTTTTTCTGGCATGTCTATTTAATGTCGATTTAAAAATAAAGTCAACAGAGCAGAAGCTGTCATAATTGTTGCATAATTTTTAACCAAATAATTAAAAAGGTATTACATTTAAATATTTATTTCATGAAATGGCTTATGTCGTGAAAGGATAATTCTTTTCTAAACTGCACAGCAATACAAGACACCAAACCATTATGTGAATTTTATCACTTCAAATCTCGGCTATGAGAATTTCATAATCCATTCACTACCTTCTGCATAGCCACTGAAGAGAATTTACTGGTTTAGTGTTGGGGCTGCTTTGACTTTTCAAACGGTGTTTTACAGGCAAACACACAACAATTTAAACACACAAACGCACTGTGAAGCCTCTCCTTCCATGTTTGCAAAGCTAACAAGCACAGGAGCCTTGGGGCGATGCTCGTCGGGTTTACATCACACAAATAATCCCGCACGTAAACACGCATCTGGTTGCAAGCTCAGCATAAAACAATAAAAAAAGGTAAAAATAGAGGGGAAAAAACAAGATGGAAAGTGATGTAACTTGACTGCCAGTTGTTTTTTGTGCCTGCGGGTTTTGCACAGAGGTAGGTTTGTTTTTTCACTCATCTGGCAAGAAGGATAGCTTTGAATTATAAGAAGACTGGACACTGCCGGGATTTGGTTGACCTCCAATACGGAGACAAATTTTGTCCATGGAAATTAAAAGAAAGGGGAGAAAAAAAAGAGAACGTTTTTATGGTCAAATGGTCAAGTTGCTTAAATCTATAGGACAGATATTTTTTAAATTTTGAGATCACAATCCAGAGAAGAATATTAACCACTGTTGAGCTGGGCGATATGAAAAAAATGTTTATCCCAATAAAAATAAAATTATCAGTCAACATCAATAATTATCACGATAACTATCACATCTTTTTTGTTTCAAATTTGAAACTTCAAACTTCTCTATATAATAAGTAAATAAATTACTTTCATCCTTATTCAAATATAAAAGTAACTATGTTATATTACTTCATAAGAAAAGAGAATATGAATTATGATGATTTTAAAAAGTATTTTGTTGTTCTGTTGTGCAATAGAGATAAGACAACTCCCTCCTTACACTATGAAAAGTAAAGAATAAAACCTGCAGAAATTTTGACAGGCATCTTCATTTTTATAAATTTACCTTCAAACCAAAAGCCAAAACCACTGGTCACAAGTATTAATGGATCAGTAAATATATTTACATTTGAGCAGAATATGTTACTGTGCTGCTTCTGTTTACTTTGGATAGTTTTAGGTTGCGGCACTACTTTATATATTTACCATTTGTGGCAGGTCAGTTTAATGTCAAATCAAAAACAACAACTGTTATAAGAGTTGTACGTATATTTTCCACTCAAAAATTTTAAATGCATTACGTACATCGTGGTATACATATCAACATTGTGATTTAAAATCATCAATATTGTGATCTTTTTTCCCCCACGTCGCACAACAGAATTAATATCCCTTGTAATAGAAGCAAGATTTCACATGTGAAAATATGTCAAAGCCTCTCGAAGAGTGGTGCGCATACACCTCCACACACCTACTCCAAGCACTTTCAATTTCACCGTGTGATTCACTTCATTATGTAAGAGCTGAAGCGCCACTTGCCCGGACTTACCTCATTGGCTTCCATTGACAGCAAGAGACGTCCAAGATTGGACATTTAATATTGTCAATGGCACTGAAAGTGTAAACTGTAAATAAAGTATTCTGCGATTATCTCTACGTCTTAGGGAAAGTGCCTGAAATGGGACAGCAAGACGTAGCCAGGCACAAACGCTAATCCTCCGGCCCCCCCGCGACCCCCCACCTCGGTTGATGACTGGCCTCGCATATCCAGAAGGCGCAAAAGCCATCTGGTGTTTGTTTGGGGGGGCGAGCGTCCCTGCCAGCGAGCTTGTGTCTACTAATGTTTGCTTCTACCAGTCACAGTGTGTCATAGCGTGGTAAATTCCATGCTTGTGTGAGATGCACTGGAACTTGGGTGACGAAGGGATGGAAACCACAAGCATGTACGTAAACGAAGGGATGACAAATAAAAGTGATGTCATACTGTGAAGTGATGCATTAGCCAGGTGTGTCTGTCTGTGGCTGGTACCTCATTCGTAGTACAAACAAGTATAAAATCGTGTATAATGTGGGGGAGGAGGGGTGAGCTGCCATAAAAGTAGTGCTGTGTAAAATGGGGGGGAAACTTTTTCTACGGAAATTGTTATAATAAGTCAGGGTTCTGAGTTTATAGCGATAATTTGAAGAATAATGTCAGGTTTCTCACTTTAAAAGAAAAAAAACGTAAGCGTACACCTTTTTTTTTTCTTCACTGGCCCTAATCCTTTTACTCTTCCATAGCCTACCACTGACAACTATAGACATCTTATTCATTTAAACTGGGAGGACTGGCTGTGAATGGTCATTTTTCAGTGCCATTGATGTCGATTATGAAAATGGAAAAATGATTTTAAAGTTTAGTGCAGCCAATTCCTTTTTTTTCCCCCAAATTTGACTAATTTTGTGATAATCAGTAGAAACATTTCAGCTCAATCTCAGCTGTTAGATTTTGAATACAAGTGCTGATAGAAAATGACAAGAAAATTTTGAACAGTTTCTGAAATAGTCAAATTCAACATTAATTCATATAACATTTGAAAATCATCAGTAGTTTATTCAGCCTGCCAAGCACGTTTTGGGGATATGGGATGAAGTCGAAGCACCCAGGGAAAACCCACGCAGGCACGTGCAATACTTTAATAGTTAAACCTAAACAATAGCAGGAAACATACTGAACTGCATCTATAGGGTTAATCTGTGACTAAAGTCTAAATATGACACTAACCTACTTCAATGCATTCACACGTGCAGCTGCTCACGTGCAATTGCAGTGATTCCAGTAAAATATCATGTTTCCCTGCCATTGACGGCGAGAGACGTCACCATCTATGACAGCCAGGAAATTAGGATTGCCAATAATTAAAACCTTTTATTAAAAAAAAAATCTAGATATTTTAAACGTCTTTGAATAATTGAATATTTAGTTATGTATTTGCATCGATCTATTTGTTAATTTCTGTCGTTTTTTCATGACATTATTAGAAGTAAATATGGTGTCCCTTGAGGTACAAAAACATTCTGCACCAGACAACTCTTTTAATAAGCATAAGGAGTGCATATTCAGTGCTGGAAAGAAATATGAAGGAAGGGAGGAAAAGCGATAGTATTTACTTACCAAGTAGCACGCAAGCGACGAGGATCACACCGGTTGACATCGTGCCTTAACGGGCTCAACTACCCCCACAACGTTTCCCCTTCTGGATGAAAAAAAAACAGTCCAAACCCGGAAAAAAAAGCGAGCAAGGTGAATCTTGCAAGGTGGTCCCACGATACTCCCCGACTTCCAGCACGAAAAAAAAATCGGAAAAAAAAATGGGAGTCCTTTCTTCCGCTCACCTTCCGGCCGAGGACGTGTGTCAGGCAGCCGGGCGACCCAACCCACTCCCCGGCGTGCTACCGCCACACATCCACGGTACTGCGGAGGAGCTCCGGAGCTCTCAACACTTCAAGTCCCGTACGCACGACACTTTGGGATACTGGGCACTACAGGGGACTTGCAGATATCGCCACGAAGATGTAAAGATTTTAAACCCCCCAAAAATAAAAGGTTAAACAAGTCCTTATCAAATGGCTATCAAGCTGGTCCGTACACTTCCTTCCTTCCTTTCACGGCGAATCCCGGAGACGTAATCAATCTCCCACTATCAGCCGACGTAGGAGCCAAATGGGCGGGCACTGAATGGAGTAGGAACGGCTTTGTGCCTTGCCACAATGCAATTAATTAAACAATAGAATCATTCAAAAGCATCTTTTGATACAAAAATAAAATGAAAATAAAACTTTAAAACGAGCCCAACTTTTTTCAACCATGTTTTAAAAATGAGTTACACTTTTGATTTGCAAACGTATCAGTAAAAGTGGTCGATTTGGACCAGGGGTGGGCGAACACGCGGCTTGTGAGCCGCATGCGGCTCTTTGCTTCTTATCATATTTTGTATACCGTATTTGGTGAGTGGTTAGCGCGTCGGTCTCACAGCTCTAGGGTCCTGGGTTTAAGTCCAGGTCGGTCCACCTGTGTGGAGTTTTCCCGGGGCCTATGTGGGTTTTCTCTGGGTACTTTCCTCCCACATTCCAAAAACATGCATGGTAGGCTGATTGGACACTCTAAATTGCCCCTAGGTATGGGTGTGAGTGTGCATGGTTGTCCGTTTACTTGTGCCCTGCGGTCGGCTGGCCACCGATTCTGGCCCGGAAACAGCCGGGATTGGCTCCAGAACCCCCCGCAACCAAAATGAGGTTCAGAAAATAAGATGAGATGAGATCATAAGGAATTAATTCATCCAGTAATGGTTGTTTTCTTACCTCAAAATAACCAACAAATAGTAAATGTTACTTGGCCGATATCTACTAGTGAAAAAGATTGTATCATCACATTTAAGCCGTACCCTTATATATAATATATAATATAATAATATTTATATCAAAGAGAAAATAAAAATGCATGCCTTGCAAGAGTCTGGGTCTTAGGAGGTTAAAATAGACTGAAATTCATCAGGGCCCATTAAAAACAAATAATAAATTATATTTTTAAAATATTTTGGCAGGTTTGTTTTTTATGCTACTTCTGACATAGGGTGCGGCTCTTTGACTCTCACAGTTTAAAATTTTAGCTCTTTGTGTCTAACTTATTCGCCACCCTTGGTTTGGACCATCCCCCCGCCTTCAATCGTGTGGGACCCCATTAGACACCCCCACACATTGCGGGTGTCTGCTCAATTTGCATGTGTGAAGAGCAAATGTAGGCCACACAGACGTAGAGGGTCAAGTTGACAATCAAAAATTGAGGAGAAAATATGTCAAACAACATGCATATGCTACAGCACATTTCAGGCTGAAGGCTGTGTACACATGCCCCCTAGTGGATAACTCGAAACTGACAGGCAAAAGTGATTGAGCACTTCATCAATTAGCCCCAAAACAAAAAATTAGGCTGGCTGCTGGCCCTACTAATTTTCAAAAGTTTTGTTTCATGAGTAACGGAGAAGTAGGACTTGAGATCTTGTGTCCACAAGCAGAAGAACAGCAAAAACTGCTTGAGTGGCATCTTGACAGGCCGTCAACTTCCTAAAGACACTGATATAGCAGACTTCCCACGTAAGCAGCTAATGTCAAAGCATCACCAATGTATTCAGAGTGGGCACGTTACCTTTACTCTCCTACTACAAAATATAATCAGGTTTATGCAAAATTCCTGAAATATGTGACCTTTGACCTCATCACCTCTGCTGGTTCATATTACAAGCATCTCATCTCATCTTCGGAATCGCTTTATCCTCACTAGGGTGGCAGGGGGTGCTGGAGCCTATCCCAGCTGACTTCGGGCCAGAGGCGGGGGACACCCTGAATTGGTGGCCAGCCAATCGCAGGGCACAAGGAGACAAACAACCATTCATGCTCATACTCATACCTAGGGGCAATTAAGAGTGTCCAATCATCCTACCATGCATGTCTTTGGAATGTGGGAGGAAATCGGAGTACCAGGAGAAAACCCACGCATGGCCGGGGAGAACATGCAAACTCCACACAGGTGGACATGACCTGGATTTGAACCCAGGACCCCAGAGCTGTGAGGCTGAGCCCTATTACAAACATATCCTGCAAATTTGCTATCATAATCCCTTTATTCCTTCTTGAGTCATCTTGAACGCAAACACTTCTGCCCCTTGTGCGCATTGAACTAAGTACTCCAAATTTTAATGACCACTTCAGTTTCATATTGCAAATGTATCCTGCAAATAACAGACAAGTAACAAATTAATCAAAAATGCAAATTCACCTACTAAAACTTTTTTTCACGTTTAGAATCCAAGCAAATAACAATAGTTTGGCCCATTGAATAATAAAATGTTGCAGTGATTTTTTTTTTATTCATTAAATACACGGCCCGGCACGTCGAACTCACAATACTGGGGTCCAGGGTTCAAATCCAGGTCGGTCCTCACGTGTGGAGTTTGCATGTTCTCCCCGGGCCACAGTGGGTTTTCTCTGGGTACTCCGGTTTCTTCCCACATTCCAAAAAATGCATGGTAGGCGGATTAGACACTCTAAATTGCCCCTAGGTATGAGAGTTTGCGTGAATGGTCATCTGTATCCCTGTGCCCTGCAATTGCCTGGCCACCAATTCAGGATGTCACCCCGCCTGGTGCCCACAAATGATTGTCCGTCTAATTGTGCCCTGCGATTGGCTGAACACCGATTCAGTGTGTCCCCCACCTGGTGTTCATGGGGAGCTGGGATAGCCTCCAGCACCCCCTGCAACCCTTGTGAGGATGAGTTATTCAGAAAATGAATGAATGTTTAAAAAAAAGACAAAATGAGTTATTATGTCTAATGTGTTGTTTTATGAATGCATTTTGAGAAATTATTTTTCAAATATATTTTAAACTGGCATTTTGTCCCAATTCAAATTGGATTAGAAGTCTATATGGCAGTCTCTTCTCTTAGAAGAAAGATTTGCATTTGGGATGGAACACAAAAAAAAGAGAATCCAAGATGTAGAAAGTGAAGCGCAACGCTTCCCTTCTGTGTTATATAAATAAATTAGCAGGCCTATATGAGTGCAAATACAAACAAGTGGCATGTCATCAATCCTTCTACTACACAATCCTTCAACATAGCAGAAGTTACAAACAGCCATTGAAAGTGACATAAATATCCCCGTTATTTTTATTTTCTTTGTAACCAGAAGCACACA
The DNA here is from genome assembly GCF_051989625.1 of Stigmatopora argus. Taxonomy (NCBI): domain Eukaryota; kingdom Metazoa; phylum Chordata; class Actinopteri; order Syngnathiformes; family Syngnathidae; genus Stigmatopora; species Stigmatopora argus. The sequence continues at coordinate 5,770,635 of NC_135399.1, forward strand.
AAAAATCTTTGTTTACTTTGCATTGCAAATGAGTGCTGCCAGCCATCCAGGTTCAAATGTATTGTATAACTACCGCCATGAATTGCATTTGCTATTTACAATATCAATTCTCCTCTTTAATGAAGTACCTCAGCACATAGTGAATAAGGACAGACTGCATATGTATAAACTTGGGTTAGTTATTTAAAATACCCTTTCTGAAATGGATTTCTCATTTTCTGAACCGCTTTATCCTCACTAGGGTCGCAGGGGGTGCTGTAGCCCATCCCAGCTAACTTCGGGCCAGAGGCGGGGGACACCCTGAATTGGTGGCCAGCCAATCGCAGGGCACAAGGAGACAAACAACCATTCATGCTCACACTCATACCTAGGGGCAATTTAGAGTGTCCAACCAGCCTGCCATGCATGTTTTTGGGGGAATGTGGGTGGAAATCAAACTAGAGTATCTGGAGAAAACCCACGCAATCCCACAACATGCAAACTACCCACAGGAAGGTGCGAATCTGGGATCAAACCCCTTGATCTCTTATTGTGTCCATCCAATTCAAGGTGTCCACTGCCTACTGCCCAAAGTTGACCGCGTTAACCATCACAACATAAAAAACAAATTCTAAGATTTTTTTTTAAATGTCTGCTTCCTTAGTCTTATTTTTATATCTGCTGTAGTCAACCGAACAAAGACATCCGTAAAAATCCTTCTCCTCGTCATCACACATTTCCACTTATTCTGTGGCCATCAGATAAACATTTCAAGAGGCATTTTTCCAGGAACGTCAACACCTTTGAGATGTGTCCAAAGTGTGTTTTCCTTACATGAAAAAAGTAATCACAAGAATGTTTGGAAAAGGATGCAGTGGACGGAAATGCAATTTGTGCGTGCATGTGTGTGCGTGTGTGTGTGTGTGTGTGTGTGTGTGTGTGTGTGTGTGTGTGTGTGTGTAAGGGGGAGTACGTTGTCATATGACGTCTCCATGGAAACAGAGGAGAGACTACACTGCTCTTCGTACCGGGGTCCTGCTACTGCGTGAAACGTGTACAGGCCATTTAATTTCTTTGAAAATATGAATATTTCAGTGGCCTACATTGCTATTTATTAAGCTGCTTGTTGCAGTGCAGGCAGACGAGTATAAGGATGGAGGTCAGCGTGGAATCAAAGAAGGACACTTGCATGACAGGGAATATATGCACAAAAGTATGGTTATGCCAAGAGTTCACTTTTGCAGAAAGATGAAGAGAAAAAGAACTTTGATGAGGAGATTCGTGTCACGCACAGGTTTCCTTGATTTATGGAATGGAAAAAATGTCTGAATTGGATTGTATTCATTTTTATTTTCTTCCTTTTTATTTCAATCAGAATTCAAATACAGAAAAACTCATTTCTCATCTCATCTGATTTTCTTAACCGCTTTATTCTCATTTTGGTCGCGGGGGGTGCTGGAGCCAATCCCAGCTGTTTCCGGGTCAGAGGCTGGGGACACCCTGAACCGGTGGCCAGCCCATCGCAGGGCACAAGGAAACTGACAACCACGCACACTCACACCCATACCTAGGGGCAATTTAGAGTGTCCAATCAGCCTACCATGCATAGTTTTGGAATGTGGGAGGAAAGTACCCAGAGAAAACCCACATAGGCCCGGGGAAAACTCCACACAGGTGGACCGACCTGGACTTGAACCCAGGACCCTAGAGCCAACCCACCTACCAAGCATGTTTTTGGAATGTGGGGGGAAACCAGAGTACCCAGCAAAAACCCACGCAGAACATGCAAACTCCACACAGGAAGACAGACCTGTATTTGAACCCCTGTGATGCTGACGCACTAACCACTCAGCCGCCGTTTTTCTATTATTAATCAAAAAGAAGCTTTAAAGTCCTGCTTATTAGCCCTGTACTTCATGTAAAGATACATGTGATTATCCTACCGTAACTTTCCTTTTCTGCATTTTCCAGCAGTCTGGATGTCCTGAGGCGCAACACTGTCTTCCGCAGCTCATCCTTGGTACTACAACATAAAGTTGTTATGTTTTACCAATCGGTTACCAGGGTTGTTGCCAGGCTCAAAAATCTGCCTCAAGGCCTTCACAATCAGTTCTGCAAGCTCTGTTGCATTAAACAAGCGTCGATAAGACTGTTGCTTTAACCAATCAGAATTCGATTTGGTAACACCAGGCCTTCTCGCAGACGTAGGGATACGTCATTGCCTTCTCGCAGGCGTAGGGATACGTCATCGCTTTCACCAACTATGATTGGCTAGTGACAGAGTGAACGAGCCAGAGCTACCAAACTGTATCTGGAGCGAGCTGCACAAGCAAATATATTGTTGTGTTGATTCAATAGCGGTTTTGTCAACCCACAATGGCTGAAGGAGGAGAATAAATGGATTTGTTTGCAGATTTACTGTCAAAGCCATTTTCAAGATGGACTTTTCAAGATGGACTTTTCAAGAAAAAAAGCTGGACATCATTAAGAAAGGTCGGACAACTCCAAAGCAAGCAAGCCTTTCACAACCGGGAACGAACATTTTCAGCATTAAATCGATATATAATATGACAGGACAGGCTCGACTTTCAGCATTAGATTCGATTGCGATAGAAAAGAAGGAGGAAAGAAAGGAGGATGGCTATTGTGTGCAGTTAAGAAGATTTTGGGTGAGTAAAATATGGCTATAATCCTAAATAATATTTCAATTGTATGAGGTTATTATTGATTGGATTGGATAACTTTATTCATCCCGTATTCGGGAAATATCATTATGACAGTAGCAAGAGGGTGAGAATGCAGATACAGGAAAGGCATAGTTACACATAGTTACAAGTTAGACAGTACAGTCGCAAAGGCCGCAGAACAACAAAGCAAAAGCACAAAGTACAAAGCAAAGCAAAGCAAAGCAAATGGGATCATTAAGAATCACCAAATCAAATCATTAAGACAGAAAAGCAGCAAAAACACAAAACGAGCAAAAGTGGATGGAGCTACCGCCACCGGCTGCCACTTGAACGGCGTCATCTTGGTTGCGGTAGCAAAAATGGATACAGACTCAAGAAAAAGACGTTGTAAAGATGATTTTTAATTTGTCGCAGCTGTAACTGCAGTAGAGGTTTTATAGCCATAAAATAGTTTTTGAGGGTTGGATTGATTCCAACAGCTGAAGGCGTCATTAGGAAATTCACGGACCGCCACTGGTATGTAGTATTCTGTTTTCGACAACAATCCACTTACTCTGAGTCACCAGTTTAATTACTGATGGAGAACGTTCCGTGCCAAATTACATACTAACCTGTGATTGTGCACATCTGAGGCTACCCCTGCAAAAGATATAATTTGACTGTCGCGGGAGGAAACGCTCAGCTAGTGCTTATTTTAAGTGAACCTGACGTAATCAAAGTTTCAATAAAGTTCCTCTGCTTGAACGGTGTCACACAATGCATTAGGATGTATCTTACAGGCAATCTAATAAATTATTCATTACAAGGGCTCCTAATGCAGAGTATTAATATTGAAGTGGCCATCACTTCTTTTTCCTGATTTTTCACCTTTTAAATAGACTTCTTTACTTTTGTCCTTTGTCATGCTGTCTCACATTTCAGTCTTCTTCTCACTTTACTTTGAAGAGTGCTCTTGCTTGTTACGGTGACTAGGGTTCTTGTTGGGGTTATTCTGGGATATTATTATATATGTGAATATTAATCATTATATGTATATGAGTTTTATTTCAATTTGGGACCGAGCAAGCTCGAGGTCACTCTCCATGGCAGCTGGCTCCAGCTTGTTGACTTAACACCTCACCGGGTCCTCGGCTCCGAGGACTGTTTATTGGGAGATACACCTCGACCCTTTACCCAGATACAAGTTCGCAATGAAGATCTGCGAAGGACTCTTAAATTGCTTTGACTTGGATTCCGGAGCAGATGGCGATAATCGAATCAACTTCCGAAAATACTCGCATATTGTTTTAAAATAGTGTCGCTCGGTACGCCTGATATGCAATTGTTGTTGCAGTTGTTTTTTGACCTTAATTGTGTTATTCGCTTATGCAATTGGATTGAATAGATAACCTTGTAATTGTTTTGATTCAATGTCTTAAATTGGCTGGAGATGAATTCAGTCCTTTAGAATATTCCAGTGGCAATGACGAGCCAGGACTGATTCTCACTTGCAAGTTAACGCCGGAGATGTGCCCGATGGCTTCCTTGTATTGTTTTATATTATATTAAAGTATACCTATTAATAAACCGATCAGTTCTGAAAAGTACAGAAATTTTGCATCCGGGTAAAATATTTAATAGAAAAAATATCAGTACTCAGTTATCCGGAATGTGTTGTCCTTTGATTTTGCATTACTACTGGGAGTAATGGTGGATTTTAGTAATAAACCCATGTAAAGAGTTTTAATTTAACTGAGTCAAAGCGGCACGTTTTGGGAAACACAGGAGTAGAGTTCCCGTTCCTGAATTTCACGATTGCTCGGGAGGTGGAATGTTTTGAGATTAGTTTTCTTGTCACGTTGGATGACTGGGTGTGGTCAGGAATATACAAGTCTTCGTCATCTATTTTCTATGAAGCCGAATGTCGATCTACTCAAAATCTGGTGACCCCCCAGCCCTTTCATTTGCGTCATTGATCATAAACTCTAATCGAAAGGACAAGCCTTTACCCCTGTTTTGAGAAGGACTCTGTAAAAACTCCCTAAAATCCAACCTCTTAGTCCAAACAAATGGGTTAGGTGTCAATGGCACCAAAACATGATGATTCACTGCCCTCATTGAAATGAAAATAGAACATCTATTAGCAATTCTCCTAAATGCTTTGAGTCAACAAAACGGGTGCTTGAGTTTTTGCCAATCGGCAAGGAAGATGCTCGCCCTCGCTTTCCTCTCTCTTTGATGTGTTAATAGGTTTTTGGATTTGTGTATGTAAAGCATGTTTTAACGCCACACGTCATTCCCAACGGCGACGTGATCAGTTCAAACCCTTTTTTTCTGGTTTGGCTAGGAGGCCTGCCTGCTTCCCCCGTCACGAGCGTGTAAAGAGCAAGTAGAAAGTAAATGGGTGTCAGGGCGAGTTGTGGATTAAGGAAAATGTGAGGAAATAGCTATTTTAGTCATTATAAATACATTACACATTATACATATTTTACTCACTGCGTAGAAGAAGGCTCCAAGGCATGAAATAAGGGTAGATAGTATTAACTCATGCAGCAGATTTTTTTGTTCTATGTTTATTATTTTAGTGGCAGGTAATTAATGAGGATATATACTCTTACATTAAAGGATACCAGAAGTGTCATGTTTTGTGGTTTGGGCGTTTTCCCTTGCGTGTCCTGTTTATATGATTATCCATTAGTTTCATTAATTGCGCGTGCTGTCTTGCTCGCCTTCCCTCGTGTGGCCCAATCTCAATTTCGTCTTTAACCCCTGGGGAGAATTGTTTGAGTAATGTTGTGATTGCTTTATGTCAAGTTATGTTGGTGTGCGTATTCTCTCCATGTTTTTTTTCACTTGTAAATTTTGGTTTAATTTTCCTGGCTGGTTGTGTTGTTACTTTTTTTCCAGTGTTTTGTATTCAAGCATTTATTTTTGTGAACCTTTTTTGTTATTAAACCTTATGTTAGTGCACCTGCACTCCCTTGTGTCAGATTATTTTCCCTGTATCTGGGTCCAACTCCGTTCAACTCATAAAATCATAGCAAGAAGCTTTTTCAAGAAGTAGACAGCTCGAACACCAGCAGCAACAGCCGGTGTTAAGCAGAATGTTTCAAGTTTGTGAAGCTTTCTTCCTCAATTGGCACTTGATCATTACTTTCTTTTTCCTAGTCCTTTATTTATCCTGTTTCCTATTCGTACCTGAATTCGATTTTAAAGTCAATCAGCGGGCTTGTTCTGTTACTTAGGCTGTGTATTTCACAAGGCAAAGATAACACGGCTGTTGTCATTTATGAATCTTGGTTTGGTGTATAGGAAGGGGGGGGGGGGGGGGGTGAGTTTTTGTAGTCTTGACTTTTCCCCCTGTGTGACTTGACTAAATTGTTTAAGTCACACAGATCATTAAAAATAAAGTCTGATAGAGCAGCTGGATACACAAGAAGGACTATATTTTCATTGTACAGCTGAACAGGAAAGCGTTCACCCAATACAGTTCAGTTAAACAGTGAATGTCAAGGGGATCAGTGATTCTGTTGTTCAATTAAAGCCATCTCTTGTGAGCATTTGTGAGAGAGAGCATGAGGGAGAGAGAGTGAGAGAGAGTGAGAGAGTGAGCGAGAGAGTGGGAGAGGGAGAGAGCGAGAGAGGGAGACAGCGAGCGAGAGAGGGAGACAGCGAGCGAGAGAGAGAGCAAGAGAGAGTGCATATACGAAACAGAGTGCAAGACAGTGTGCAAGAAAGAATGCGTGTGCACAAGAGAGTGTGAGAAAGAGCGATTGTGAGTGTGTGGAGAGAGATTGTGAGAGAGAGTGTGTGAGATAAAAGAGAAAGTTTGCAAGAGAGAAATCATGTGAGATAGAGAGCGCATTGGAGAGGGAGAGAGTGTGAGTGAAAGAGGGAGCGCAAGTGAAAGAGAGGGCGCATGTGAGAGAGAAAGTGAGCGAAAGAGAGAGCTCTTGCTATAGAGTGAGCGTGTGGGAAAGAAAATTAGAGAGCGGGCATGCGAGAGAGTGTGCGAGAGATAGAGAAAGACACAGAGAGAGTACATGCGAGCAAGTGTGTGAGAGAGATACAGAGGGACCGCATGCGAGATAGAGAGGCTGCACGGAGTAGAGAGGACGCTCGCAATAAAGAGAGCTTAAGCGAAAGAGTTATAGCATTCTTGTGAGAAAGAGCGCACATGTGAGTGTGTGAGAGAGAGCGTGTGAGAGTGTGTGCTAGAGAGAGCGTGTGAGAGAGATTGTGAGAGAGAGAGAGTGCGAGAGAGAGAGCGAGAGAGAGCATGAGAGAGTGTGTGAGAGTGTGTGAGAGAAAGTACGAGAGAAATTTATATGTATTCCCGGAAGGCATTTTGATGTATACACTTTTTTCTCAGGCATAGGGGTTAATGGTTAGAAAGGTTCAGATGCAACTTCAAAATCTTAAGTCACAATCAACAAGGCTTAGTTCAGGCTTCAGGCAACAAGAAAAAAATGTATCAATTCACAGTGAAATACCGCCAGCTGTGATTTACAGATGGGTGAGTGGAGGGAAAATAAATAGATGGATGACGAACAGATGGAAAGATATTTGGAGGGATGAATAGATTTGTAGACAGACGATTGGCAAGACTAACTGATGGATAAATTTATAGACGTAGGACGGAGGGATGGATGACTGGCTTAAAGATGGATGGATGGATGGATGGATGGATGGATGGATGGATGGATGGATGGATGGATGGATGGATGGATGGATGGATGGATGGATGAATGGATGGATGGATGACTGGCTTTAAGATGGATGCATGGATGGATTATGGATGGATGGATGAATGGATAAATGGATGGATGGATGGATGACTGGCTTAAATATGGATGGATGAATGGATGGATGGCTGGATGACTGGCTAAAAGATGGATGGTTGGACAGATGGATGAATGGCTTAAAGATAGATGGATGAATGGATGGATGACTGGCTTCAAGATGGATGGATGGATGACTGGCTTAAAGATGGATGGATGGATGACTGGCTTCAAGATGGATGGATGGATAGATGGATGGATGGATGGATGGATGGATGGATGGATGGATGGATGGGTGGATGGATGGATGGATGGATGGATGGATGGATGGATGGATGGACGGATGGATGGATGGATCGATAGATGGATGGATGGATGGATGGATGGATGGATGGATGGATGGATGGATGGATGGATGGATGGATGGATGGATGGATGGACGGACAAATTTGTTGACAGTCAGACAGAGTGACTTACTGAAGATACATACTACACACGTAGACACTCTAGAAACTGTTATCCTAGTGTTTCAAAAATGACCGAGGCTAAGCTAGTGCGTTCAAGTTATGTCACCTGTCTTGTTTTTCTGACTAATGCATCCAAGTACATTTTACCCAGTCCCTCTCTCCTATTATTACTACGTTTATGAGTCAGTGTGCTACCCATCCATTATGAATGGCGCTGGAGTCGATGCGTTATGCCAACAGCTGCGTGATCCAAATCAAGGTAAGGAAGACAATCAGAGAAAAACACGGAATTCTTTGTTTTTTTGCTGCCTGCAGTGTTGCATCCCAATGAGTTCAATCACCTCATCAATTCCTTCTAACAAGAAATAAACATTTGAATGTGATATTTCATTTTCATATTAAGACCAACCGTATGTATACATGTGCATCTATGTCTATGTATGTATATGTATTTTTTTTCAGCAACACACTTATTTATTTCTTTATTAACTTATTTATCACCAATTAATTTATGTCTAAAATGTCTTTTCCTGTGTCTGTATTCTCACCCTCTTGCTACTGTGACAGTGAAATTTCCCGAATATGGGATGAATAAAGTTATCTAATCTAATCTAAAAAAAAATGTTGACTGTGATAAATGTCGTTTGGCTGGCTTAATGTGAAGTCATTCACTGCCATTGACAGTGATAGACGTCATTTTCATCCATTTTCTGAACCGCTTTATCCTCACTAGTGTCGCAGGGGGTGCTGGAGCCTATCCCAGCTGACTTCGGGCCAGAGGCGGGGGACACACCGAATCGCAGAGCACAAATAGATGGACAATCATTCACGCCCACACTCATACCTAGGGGCAATTTAGAGTGTCCAATCAGCCTACATTGCTTGTTTTTGGAATGTGGGAGGAAACCAGAGTACCTGGAGAAAACCCATGAATTTTATATTAAAGAAAAAATTACTGGGTCTTATATTTGGTAAATTCCACTCTCAAGACTTGGTCACAAACAGGAGACATTAAATCTCCTTTAATTCATTGGCTGGCATTGACGGTTATAGATGTCCAATCCATTTGATGTAGGAAGAAGGACCACCCTCCCACTTTAAATGGATTAGACAAGTACTAGTAGTAAAGTCATTAAAATTCAGGGCAGTGGAATGATTCTACACCATATGATTGGATGTCTACAGTGAATAAAATATTTCAAGCACCATCTAAATTGTACATTAACATCTAAGTATTTATCTATAATAAAAATGCTGAATATCATTGAGTATTTAATTTGATTATACATCCTAATGCATGACTGCAAAATCCAACATTATTCTTTATGGGGTACATTCATACTGAAATTAAGATAACATTTCAAAAGAATTCATATCTGACTCACTGAATAAATGTTTGAATAAATATTTGTAATAAATGTTTCAACAGGATTTTAAGACAATGCAGTAAAAAAATCTCAAGTGGCTTTAAGTTGAGGAATTGAGAAACGGAAACATCTTGTATTGAGAAAAAAAGAGTACTACGCGTCCAATGTCTACAAGAAACAGTTTTTTCTCTCAAAAATCTGTCTGATTTATAGAATGAAGAAATACTGGTAGGATAGTTTTTCAGAGTAGCTGAAGGAGTACTTGTACATTTGCCTGACTGCAGGCAGTGTGGGATTGATTCCCACTCAGGGGCTGTGTGTTTGTGAGTGTGAATGGTTGTCTGTCTCTGTGTGGCATACGACTGACTGGCATACGAGTTCAGCGCAGGGGTGTCCAGACTTTTTTTCTCCCAGGGCCTCTTGCAGTAAAATCAAAGGGTGCGTGGGCCAACTTGAAATCCTTCCACCTTCCCAATGTTAAAGAATGGATCGAAATTAGGTTAAAAAATCTGTTTTAAAAATGTATTTTGTATTTTTTTTAGAATGTTTAAGTCATTGGTTGCCATTGACAGTGATAGACATTCAATCTATTTTGAGTGAGATGGCTGCGCTTTAGTCATGGGTGTTTTGGGATGCATGATAATATAACCTGATAACTGTCAATGGGAGTGAACAAATTAAGGGGAACCAGCAACAAAATAATCCTGAGCTATATAAGGATATCATAAAATATATACCGTATTTTCACAACTATAAGGCGCACCGCATTATAAGGCGCGCCTCATTATAAGGCGCACCCTCAATGAATGACACATTTTAATTTTTTTTCATTTATAAAGCACACTGGATTATAAGGCGCCCTGTCTATTTTAGAGAAAATTTAAGACTTTCAAGTGAGCCTTATAGTCGTGAAAATATGGTAATCATTTTTACATTTAAATCTCGCTGCCAGCCCACGTAAAATTGGGTTGAGCTTACATGCTTAAGCAATGCCAGCCTTCCCAATTGAAATGAATAGGACTCCCATAACTGTCAATGAGCCAAAAGCTATGAGCAACAAAAAAATCCTGAAGTATAAGAATATTTATTGTACAATATATAATCATTTTTGCATTTAAATCAGAAAAAAAAACAATTATTAATCAAAATATAAACTTTGGACTACATGTGGTTAATCACGGATAAAAGGTTTAAGAACGTGACAGCTCTAATATAGATATTTAGTTACACAACTGAAGCAAACTCCAGAACTAAAAGAAAATTTCCCGGGTTCGCAAATCCAATATAGTTCTTTATTAGATTGGATTATTCATCCGTTCATTTATCAAACCGCTTATCCTCACAAGGGTCGTGGGAGTGACCCCTGTTTAAGTGACTTTACCTCCATCTGTTGTTAAAGCTGAGAAATGCAACAGGATGTAGTAAGTTGTATTTAAGATTCTTTTTTGGGCCATATATATTCTTTTTAGAATTTGCTCGGGGCCAATAAAAACTGAGAAGCGCGTGGCTCGAGGGCCGTAGTTTGGACACTGCTGGTTTCGGCGTAGTCTGTCTTTCGCCCAAAGTCAATAGGGATACGCTCCAACAACTCGTAACCGTGACAAGGATACTAAGTGGGGTTCAAAATCCATGGATGGATGGATACGTTTCTGTAGTGTTTTTTTTTACATGGTGAACACAGCTTTTCAGTTAAATTTACTTACTAGGTAATTTATGTCATTCAGAGTTACCTGAAAATATTACTCGGACTTTCTCATTATTCAATATCTTTGAGTGTAAAAATATTTCTGCATATTAATTAATATGCAGAATACATTTCTAGTGTGTAGCACTGTTAATAGGCTTCTAGTAGTAACAAACGTATTATTTACCCCCAAAAAACGTGATCAATATTTTTACTTTATGCGATCCAGGTATTTCCTTTCGTAGCAAAATGGTAAAAATCCTGAATTTCACGGCAGCTTGACACCTGCGTGCCTTGCAGCCACGAAATAAAGATGTCAAAACTATTCTTCGCCTTGGCTTTAGTTCCAGCATTGACTTCTAACATGTCATGTTTTTTTTTCTGCACTACACCATCCCCCCACAAAATCCAATCACAACATCTAATGTACAGGTGATTTTTCTTCTCTCTTCCATTTCCTGTCATCTTTGGGTTGTCATGGCAACATCAGAAGTGGAAACTAAATAATACAAACTTTCATATGGCTGCTGTGCGGCACCATCTGTTGTAGAATTGGTTTCAATTAGATGAAAGATTGCAACAGCCCCTATCATATTGATGCAGATGACACACTTCCTGTTAGTCTCAATAACTGTGATTGGCTGGCCACCGATTCAAGGTGTTGCCCCCCTGGTGCCTGTAGTTAGCTGGGATAGGCTCCAGCACCCCCCACGACCCTTGTGAGGATAAGCACTTCAGAAAATGAATGAATTAATATCTCATTAAGTAAATGTTATTCATTAAATTAGTGCATGGATATGCCTGAATTATCTTAGCTCATTTTCTGAACCACTTTATCCTCACTAGGGTCGCAGGGGGCGCTGGAGCCTATCCCAGCTGACTTCAGGCCAGATGCAGGGGGACACCCTGAAATGGTGGCCAGCCAATCGCAGGGCACAAGGAGACAAACAACTATTCACGCTCACACTCATAACTAGGGGCAATTTAGAGTGTCCAATCAGCATACCACGCATGTCTTTGGAATGTGGGAGGAAACCGGAGTACCCGTAGAAAGCCCACGCACGCCCGGGGAGAACATGCTAATTCAGCACATTTGCACCAATCTGGAGTTGAACTCAGGTCCCCCACTGTGAGGCCAACACACTAAGCACTTGCGCCCCTGCCTGAATTTTATCCAGTTTAATTCAGGAAAGATAGAAGGGATTATATTCAGCTCAGAAAAGGAACAGTCAAAATCAGAACTCACCTTGGTTCAATGTCATTGACAGCGAAAGATCAAGCCAGAAATCTTGGTGTGTTTAATGATTGAATGGTTTATAGGTTAGGTGAGTAAAAAATGACCTTGTCCCGTTGTTTTCTTGAGATATCTTCGTTATAAAAAGATTTCATTCATTCTTCCATCTTCCATACCGCCCATCCTCGTAAGGGTTGCGGGGGTTGCTGAAGCCTATCCCAGCTGACTTTGGGCAAAGGACAAATTACACTCTAGACTGGTCGCCAGTCAGCCATAGGGACAATGAAAGACAGACGCCCATTTGCACTCACAATCTTAGCACCACTAGCGGGAACCAATACCACGCCTGCCCACACGTGGACCGGCTAATGGGGAGGCTGAAAACTTAAGACAAGAGCACAAACGAAACCCACAATGGCAAAAAAACAAGTCCCAAGCATAATAGCAATTATTTAATATTATTATTATTATAACAACTCCCATTTCAAGTAGGAGGGTGAGATTGAAAAAGTTAATATTTTTTTACTCTGACGGACCGGCACTAGGTATCTCGCGGACTGGTACCGATCCGCGGACCGCTGGTTGGAGACCACTGCCCTACGGTACACCATTAGACAGTGAACATTTTTCATTTTATATATTTTTAAGCGCATGCATTTTTTTTCGGTTATCCACATTTTTGTGGATTTCGTATTTTGTTATGTTGTATTATTTTTATTCATTCATTCATTCAATTTCCGTACCGCTGGGGTTGCGGGGGTGCTGGATCTTACCCCAACCAACGATGGGGACCAGGTGTGTAACACCCTGAATTGGTGGCCACAAAGTGATAGACAACCATTCACGCTCACATTTATACCTAGGGGCAATTTAGAGTGTCCAATCAGCCAACCATGCATGTTTTGGGGATGTGGCAGGAAACCGGAGTACCCAGAGAATTCCCACGCAAGCCTAGGGAGAACATGTAAACTCCACAGGGGATCAAACGACCACTGCCAACCTTCCCGGCCAAAATGGTTGAGATGTCCATTGCAGTCAATGGCAGCCAATGAGTGAAGTGTGTCTTTCTGATTTGAATGTGATGTGTGTTACCTTGTGTTGTTTTTTTATACAAATAAATTTGCCTTGCCTATATTTTCCTCTCTTGTTTAAATATGCACATGCATGCAATAAGAGGGAGAAAACCAATCAAGTAGATCCACACGGCAAACATGGACAGTTTGATGAGTTTACGGGGTTCTTTAGTGTAGCTCTGCACGTTCGACCAGCTGTACACCACCACCAGGAGAACATTTTTGGTTCTGATATATTTAATTACACTTTTTATGCTTCGCTGAGTATTAACGCAGAGTTTAGGTGCAGATTTTCCTCCGTTTTACGAGCCATGACGGTTCTGTGAGCTTGTCGAGTGCTGCCAGTGTTTGTGTGTGTCACAGATGCTCTAGTGCTGATGTGTGTTGCTAATTAGCTGACAAACAACGCGCACTTTGACACACAATCCTCTATTTATGGCAGTTGTTTTACATTAATGGCGTAATGGAGACAATTTGTGTGTAATTTATTTCTTTTGGTCTTTAATATCTTCAATTTATACGGCACTCATTGAAATTATTGGCAGCCATTGACAAATATTTCCCTACTTTATCATCATTATTATTATTATTATGATACATTGTTTGATTTGAAAATGAGAAAACTGTTCATAACAATTCATCCTTTTTATTTGTTATTTAATCTAATCTCATTTCATTTTCTGAACTGCTTTTTCCTCATTAGGGTCGCAGGGGGTGCTGGAGCAGGGAGTTGAACTTGTCACATTGGAGATCAATCAGTTCCAACTGTAACTCCTGTGGAACCGTTTCCGGGTCTTGTGAGAAAGGACATAACACCAGCTGTCAATTTTTCCATAATCACAAAACCGATGACAGAATTACTCATGCAGGTCATCCAATGATTTCCTGTATTCTTTCACATGCGGGGGCCTCTTTTAACGCAACCAGTGTGGGGAAATGAGCAAATGACTTGTCTGATATTTGCTTGAAAAATAAAACCAGCTTGGTTTTGAAGTCGGAAGGTTTGCTTGCATTTCATGCACAAACAGTTTTTTCTCTTGTAGCTTCACATTCAGCTCGTTCGTGTGTCAGGATGTCCACAGTAAAAGTTAAATGTTCAGAAATGTGTCAGTATTCTCAAGTAGCTCCACACACATTTACATACTTTTACTAGGCTAGTGCGCCATCTATCGGGGAAACGAGGGTATTGCAGGGAAATGAATGAGGTCATTGATTTTTATTGTAATTTGGACAACGTCGGCGGGCCGGATTAAAAAGCCTAACGGGCCGTGTATAGCCCGCGGGCCATAGTTTGCCCATGTCTGCGCTAACCGCTCGCTCCACCGGCCCACCTTGTTACTCAATCTTATTTAAACATAATCGGACATAGGCTTTGTCATCATCATTGACTCGACAAAAGCCTAATTGTCATCATACCAAGCTGCGTATGACGAAATTGTTAATTAATAATTAAATAAATAAATAAAGTAATTAATATTTATCAATATTTTTCAATGAAACATGAATCATGATGATTTTTAAATGTTTTCTTTTTTCAAAATGTAAATTGAAATATAGTAAATATTATCTTATATTAGTAAATATTCATTCATTTATTATTCATTTGTCTTCTTTACCACGCATAGTACTTGTTAGGGTTGCTGGAGCCTATCCAGGCTGACGTCAGCCGTAAGGCAGACTACACCCTAGACTGGTCGCCAGTCAGCCGTAGTGGACACAGAGAGACAAACGACCACACGCACTTATAATCATACTGCCACCAGCGTGAATCAAGCCCACGCCTGCCCACACTGAAGTCAGTCGAGGGAACCTCTACACCACAAGGTGGCTTGATTGAATAAGTTTATTTTAATTATTTTTTTACTGACTTAATAGCAGTATGTCCTGTTACACATCCAGTATTTAGCTGTCACGTGATCATGGCTGCAAACTGACATGTATACATGTCTGAAAAGTAACATTCCTTTATTTGCAGTGACAGTCATCGCCATGGCAACATTTCCTCAACTCAAAAAGGCTGAGAGCAAGAAAGAGGAGAGAAAACTGCTCAACTGCGCTATAAAACAGCTCAGAGGATTCACACAACAATCGATTCCACCGGACTGCTATTTTTGGAAAAATAATTAGGATATTTTTTGTTTTTTCTTAAACAAATCAAAAATATTTTACCTATTACCTTAAGGTATAAAATATAACATTATATGAAAGTAATTTCAAAGCTTGGCCTGTTTCCTGAAAAGAAAGAAATCGTATCTATTCTGGTCTCTCACACAGATGGGGCATTAAACTTTGATCAAGCTGGCGCAGGGGAAAAGCGGACCACTGTATTTTTCTTAAACTCATCCACTTGTTTAAATGAGAACATCTGCCAAGATGAAACTAAAGGAGCATATAGTCAGGATTTGGGCATTTTTATATCATTTGACAAAAATTGGTTACTTTTTCTCAACCACTGTGGATCCCAGTCTCCACTTTTCTTTTCTCCAATCCATTACTGCCTCTCCCACTGAATTTCATTTGCTCAGAAGATATCCAGAATGCTGTTATGTGGTTTTCATTCTTTTCTGTGTTAATATCAGGACGTGGAAACTCAGTGAGGACACTTTGATCTTCATTAATTCATTTTCTGTGTTAATATCAGGACGTGGAAACTCAGTGAGGACACTTTGGTCTTCATTTATCCATTTTCCATTCCAAATATCCTCGCAAAGGCCACAGGGGGTGCTGAACCCCATGTGCGGTCGATTGGTCGCCGGTCTTTTGGTCACCGTCTTTTGGTCGCCGGTCTTTTGGTCGCGGTCTTTTGGTCGCCCCGACCGCGACAACGGGCGACCAAAAGACCGGCGACCAAAAGACTGGCGACAAAACAAGGTAAAACAACACGGTCTACGCATCAATAAAAGCCAACAATGGCCATGAGCAGTTTCACTGAGCCGATGTGGTAGTGTATAAGAGTTTGTATGTACATGCGTTGTCCCTTTAAGAAGCTACGTCAGTCAGTGTCTTAACAAGTTCTCCAACAAAAAAACAATAAAAGTCCGGGAAATTTGGAGCTTTTGTTTAGCCTAATAATTACCAGGGCATTAAGTATGACTAAATAGTAATTCGCAGTTTGTATTTAGGGAATTTGAGCAACGATTTAAATAGTAATTATCAATAACCTTCCGGGCGACCAAAAGACCGGCGACCAATCGACCGTGTACCGCTGAACCCTATCCCACCTAACTATGGGGACCAGTCAAGGGACACCCTGACACGCCTTGGTTGTCAGCCAATCACATGCTCATGCTCACGGTCATACCTAGGGGCAATTTGGAGTGTTCAACCAGCCTACCAAGCATGTTTTTGGGGAAAGTGGGAGGCAACTGGAGCACCCAGATAAAACCAAAGCAAGCCCCGGAACACACCGGGGGATTAAACCCTCAATCACAGAACTGTGAAGCGGACATGCTTACCACTCTTCTACCGGGCCACCCTGTTTTCATTCAATTCATATCAAATTCATCAATTTTATTATTGTAGCAGAGCTTCAGAAAAAAAGCAGCCCTGATATCTTTTTAATACAAAATTCAGTTTCTGGAGAAATTACCCAGAGATGGTTTATTGTGCTGGTTTTTCATTTTTCTTCATTCCCATTGGAATTGAAGTATGATGGATATACAGTCAAATCTCATTATTATGCCACCCGCCGAGCAAAAGTGGCATAGTAGCGAGAATGGCATAGTAACGATGGATTTTAAAAAGGGTTTTATTGTAAAAAAAACGGCTTTATTTTCTCATAGTATCCCATCAGCTCAGTCCAAATTGATTTCACTCACCCACAATGGGATCACAAAAAGGAAAAAGAGGAATGGAATGTACTGTATGACAGAAAGTGAGCAATTTTAAATCTATAAAGCTAGTTTTTCACTTGACCTACGCTTGACACCAGATCACCACTGCCTGTTGTTCTAGTTCTAGGTCAGTCCACACAATTAAGAATGTAGTGCTGACTTTGGACTCCTATGCAAATTAGGTATGTTTTTAACACAAAATCTTTTAACTGGGCTGATTAGAAAATAGCTGACAATAATTGCATCTTTCTTGCTGAGAATGCCCTTCACAGTGGTTCTCTTAAATTCTAAATTTCTTGCTTTTCTCCCTGACCAGGTTGGACTGATTCGACTCCTTCGATCTTTGATCCAAGATGGCGGCATGCATGGGTGCAGCGGCTCTTTGCTCTCCAGTTTGGTGCTTTGTTTCCTCAGTCTTATTGTTATTAGAATTACCTTGCCCGGACGTGACTTTTTAAATGACTTATTTATGTTTTTACTGGGAAAAACGCACTTTGTGGAGTAGCACCACCAATTTCGTTATACGCAGCTGTGTATAATTACAATAAAGGCTTGCAGCTGCAGCGTAAAGTCGGTTCTCTTGCGTTTCTGAGCTGACTTTGTGGGCTAAATTTCAAAATAAATGAATTCGAAAATACAACACACACAATAGTGGCGTAGTAGCGAGATTAGGGGGTGGCATAGGATTTTTTTTTTTGTATTGAATTTTGTCGGGTCCAAGCAAAAGTGGCATAATAGCGAGAGTGGCATAGTAACAAGGTGGCATAGTAACCAGCGGCGGTCCGTGACTTTTCTAGCGACGCCTTCACCTATGTCTGAATCAATCCAACCCTCAAAAACTATTTTATGGCTATAAAACTTCTATTGCAACTACAGCTGCGACACATAAAAAAATCATCAATAATAACCTCATACAATTGAAATATTATTAAGGAATATAGCCATATTGTACTCACCAAAAATCATTTTTACCTGTACACAATATCCATCCTCCTTTCTTTCCTCCTTCTTTTCTATCGCCATCAAAGCTAATGCTGAAAGTCGAGCCTATCTTGTCGTATTTCTGGCAAACGTTTTTATTCGATTTAATGCTGAAAATGTTCGTTCCCGGTTGTGACAGGCTTGCTTGCTTTGGAGTTGTCCGACCTTTCTTAATGATGTCCAGCTTGTTCTTCTTGAAAAGTCCATCTTGAAAATGGCTTTGACAGTAAATCTGCAAACAAATCCATTTCTTCTCCTCCTTCAGCCATTGGGGGTTGACAAAACCGCTATTAAATCAACACAACAATATATTTGCTTGTGCAGCTCGCTACAGATACAGCTTGCTAGCTCTGGCCAGTCCACTCTATCACTAGCCAATCATACATAGTTGGTGAAAGCGATGACGTATCCCTATGCCTGCGACAAGGGAATGACGTATCCCTACGCCTGCGAGAAGGCCTTGGTGTCACCAAATCGAATTCTGATTGGTTAAAGCAACAGTCTTATCGACGCTTGTTTAATGCAGCAGAGCCTGCAGAACTGATTGTGAAGTCCTTGAGGCAGATTTCTGACCGTGGCAACAAATAATGGCTGAAATGTGATTGGTCAAATGCTTCAATATGAAAACATACATCTGGAAGAAGTGCAATCAGGGGGGAAAGCAATGAAAGGAAGCTAACAGACAATTTGGAATTATTAGTATTCATGGACAATATTTAATTAACATCAGTCTGTGATTCAGATATTTCTTAGGCCAGCAGAGAAGGCCTTGAAGGCCGTGACAGCACACCACTGATAATAACGAGATTTCACTGTAGCCGTCAGATTGAAACTGATGGGTACTCGAACCCTAACTCTTTACTTAGCCCTTGCTGTAACCTAGAGATGTGTAGTGCCATACTGATGCATTGGAACATGTGTTGAGCTTACTTGGCAAAGTCTCAATTCATTGCATGTAGAGTATGAAGAAAAAGTGGCATGAACAACAGCCGCTGAATCACTTGCCCAGCGAGGGGCCAAACTGTGCAAGCATATAAAATAAGTGCACATGCAAGCTGCTAATGAGCTGGATCGCATAAAAACTACAACTTTGGGAGAAAAATTACCCCCTGTTGAGCTACTGCTAAATGGAGCCTGATCTAAGAACAGGAGCATAAATGAAATCTGTGGTATGGGACCATTTATGGGACATAAATTGGCATAAAAATAGTCTTTTCATTTTTCTTTTTCATCCTTTTCCTGCAACTTTCAATTACGATAATACTCTCCATTCATTGCCTTGCGAGATGTCTGTTTTCTACCAAACCAGGCGAAATTCTCTGAAGCCAAATGCATCACAGATTTATATTATTCTGAATAAAAATTATAAAGGAAAATTAAAATCCAACTGTGTTCAATACAAACACATAAGTAATATCAAATTATGATGATATAACTCAGATTTCAACTTTATTATTCACACTTATTGAGTTTTTAACAAAAAATAACAGCAATAGGGAGTACAAATGTGTTACTTTGAAGGGAAAACCATCACAAGTCATATTTCTGAGATACTGTATGAGTCAAAAGTACATTATTAGGGTCAATATCATAAGGAATTCATTCATCCTCTAATGCACACGTGTCAAAGTGGCGGCCCGGGGGCCAAATCTGGCCCGCCTTATCATTTTGTGTGGCCCGGGAAAGTAAATCATGAGTGCCGACTTTCTGTTTTAGGATCAAATTAAAATGAAGAGTAGAGATATATTAAATTTCCTGATTTTCCCCCTTTTAAATCAATCATTGTAATTTTTTAATCATTTTTTCTATGTGTTTAGTTCTAAAATCATTTTGTAAAATCTAAAAATATATAAAAAATTGCTAAAATAAACATTGTTTTAGATCTATAAAAAAACTGAATATTCAGGGCTTTTAATCCAGTTCTTTTAATCCATTCATTAAAAAATATCTTAATATTATATCTAAAATGGTCCGGCCCACGTGAAATCAAGTTGACGTTAAAGCGGCCCGTGAACCAACCTGAGTCTGACACCCTTGCTCTAATGGTTGTTTTCTTACTGCAAAACAGAAAATAACCAACAAATAGTAAATGTTACTTTGCCGACATCTAGAGGTGAAAACGATTTCAGCAAGTCTTATCCGCATATAAGCCGTAGCCTTGATTCAGTCATAATTTTTTTTTGTTACAAATGCGGCTTATATGCGAGAAAATATGGCGCATGCCCAGCCGAAGGGGGGGCCTAATCTTTTAACACTGAAACATTAAATTATTTCTCTGCATAATCATTTTATGATTGTTTTATACTCTCCTTGCACCCAAGTAGACCGACAGTACACCATGTACTCTTGGATTTTTTTCCTCTCAAAAACGGCAGTTATGATTAAAATAGTTTATGATCTTCAAATTAACTGACACCAACAGCATGAGTCACATTTCGTTTACAACACATACATGTTTCCGAGATTGTTTTTTTTCCGATTCAGTCTGTGCTTGTTAGCCCAACCTCAAGCATTGATTTCGAAATCCAGCCAAACCACAGAAGAGCAGATTGACGTGCCGTGTATCATGTACATGGCCAAAATCAGGCTGGCTTGTAAATTTCTTCTCCTTATTCATTCTCCAACAATTGATAGAAGATAACCTGCTCAGTCATTTCGCACTTAGAGGATATGAAATAAAAGTAGGCTAAGGTTGTTTACCCAAGTGGAAATCCTTCAGGCTGGCATTTAATCTCTCACGCTTCTTGTTTCATTTTTGACAGCCGTAGCGGGGAAATAGATTTAAGTGAAAATGCACGCAAGAGTTTTAGAGTCCAACTTTACTTTTTAGATAGAAATGGAAAGAAACTGCGGCCCTGCTCTTCCGTTGTGTGAGGTGTTAGATGTACAGTTTTAGCACTGAGGTTAACCTCATTGGGGGGGAGGGTCCGTGGGACGTCTGCTTTGACGCATTTCCTGCAATATCTGTGCTGCAAGATTTCATCACAACCGTAGATTTTCCACCAGACAAGACACATGAACATTGTGTCTGCTTGTGGTTTGTGCGGCTAAACATGCATCTGTCTTTTTGTTGCGCCATGAGAGGATGTATTGTTTGACTGCTTTTCACTGTAGGCCCGATAGAAATTTATGTTTTTCAACATATAGTATGGCTGCCACGATGAGTCGACAACTACCATTAAATACATATTTAATGTAATTTTTTTTCTATAGTTCATGTCCTCACTGAATCCTCTTTTTGGAAGAGTAAATATTCTGTAGTCAAGCTAGGTTTTTTCATAAGCCTAAATGGCTAATTGCTTAAATACTATATTTGTGTATCTCATCTCATCTCATGTTCACAACTGCTTCATCCTCATTAGGTTTGCGGGGGTGCTGGAGCCTATCCCAGCTGACTCCGGGCCAGAGGCAGGGGACACCATACCTAGGGGCAATTTAGAGTGTCCAATCAGCCTACCATGCATGTTTTTGGAATGTGGGAGGAAACTGGAGTACCCGGATGAAACCCACGCAGGCCCAGGGAGAACATGCAAACTCCACACAGGTGGACGTGACCTGGATTTGAACCCAGGACCCCAGAGCTGTGAGGCCGACGCGCTAACCACTCGCTCCACAGGGCCGCCCTCTATATATATATATATATATATATATATATATATATATATATATATATATATATATATATATATATTTACATATATATATATTTATATATTTATATCTATATATGTATATATATATATATTTATATATATATATATATGTATATATATACATTTATATATATATATACATATATATATATATATTTATATATATATGTATATATATATATATTTATATATATATACATATATATATATATATATATATATATATATATATATATATATTGGTGTGGGGGCTACATACTCGCTCAGGCATTTTTTTATATATTTATTTTTCAAAAATACTTTAAATTCTTTACATTCTAATGAATTTGTATGAAGGGACTTGCCAATATTCTGCCCATTGTTAGCTAGGATAATCTCCAGCTCCAACACGAACCTAATCAGATTTCAATCAATTATGAAAACATTATTTTTCTTAACTCCAATACTACATACATACACTGATCATGTTCCATTCATTATGCATAAAAGGTACTTCATAAATGTGATTTTTGAGGTCATTTGTTCCCTTCGGTGTCGAGCTGAAAGTGCTCGGTCCACAAAGACTGCTCTTGCTTGTCTCGGGACGTCTTAGCCTGACGCTTCTTGAGCCTCAGCACTAACAGGAGGAGCAGGCACAGGCACAGCACAAGCACCACTACAGCCACGAGAAGGCCAATCCACGTAGCCAAAGGACAGTCTGAGCGTGATTCACTCTTTCCTGCACAAACAGCGACAATGATAGTCATCCATCACGGTGGCTCTTTTCATTAATCGACTTTGAGTTTGTCACTGTTAAACGTTCAATCCATAGAAACTGGGAGGGAAAGCAGCAAATTGAAATTTTTGAAAAAGGAATACAAGAGGAGCATTTCATTTGTTTCCATTTTTTTTTTACATTTAAATGAATATTCATTCATTTTCTGCAACGTTTATCCTTGCAGGGGGTCCTAGAGCCTATCCCAGCTAGGGGACACCCTGAATCAGTGTTCAGCCAATTGCAGGGAGAAACTGCAATGAATTGAAAAATGTATACTAAAGACAAAAAATTAAAATAGTTAGTTTTTTTTTCCTTTTAAATGTAAAATTTATATTTTTTGAATATTCTCCATATTTTCAATAAAATAAAGATAATATGTAATTTATTTTCGAATTTTGAAATATTCATTCATTTTCTGAACCGGTTATTCTCAAGACATTTCCGTTTCTCAAATCTCAACTTAAATGGTTGTTATTTATACGACCTTAAAGCTACTTGAGATTTTTTACTGGATACCCTGAATCGGTGGCCTGCCGATCGCAGGGCACGAAAAGACGGACAACCATTCGCACTCACACTCACCTAGGGGCAATTTAGTGTCCAAGCCGCCTACCATGCATATTTTTGGAATGTGGGAGGAAACCGGAGTACTCGCAAGCGCGGGGGACAACATGCACGCTCCACTTGTGAAATAATAAATCAAAAACAATAAAATTACATTAAAAATATAGAGAGAGAGGCTCAAAATGAACATGAATTATTTCGCCGGCAAAAATTCCAGTTGGGCGGCCCAGCGTCTGAGTAATGAGCACTTCACTTCACAGTTCTGGGGTCCTAGGTTCAAATCCAGGTTAGTCCAGCTGTATGGAGTGTGCATGTTCTCCCGGGCCTGCGTGGGTTTTCTCCGGGTACTACAGTTTCCTCCCACATTCCAAAGACATGCATGGTAGGCTGGTTGGACACTCTAAATTACCCCTAGGTATGAGTGTGAGCGTGAATTAATTGTCTATCTCGTTATACCCTGAGATTGGCTGGCCACCAATTCAGGGTGTGCCCCGCCTGGTGCCCATAGTATGCTTGGATGATATGCTCCTGCACCCTTTCGACCCTAGTGGGGAAAACGGTATGGAAATTGACTGAATGAAAAATTCCAGTTCAAATGGATTGAACGTCTATCGCCGTCAAATGGCCACCAATTGGAAAAGTTGCCTCAAGCTACCTTGCGAATAGACGCTGATGTTGGAAAAGCCGGAAGTCTCCACCGCTGCTTTCCTCCAGCCATCAGCTAGGGAAGGAAGCCACTCTTCCACTTCGCAGAAGTAAAACCCACTATGTGAAAGAGACGGCTTGAACACAGTAAGGCTGAATTGGTTGGGCAAAGCATGAGCAAATCTCAGTCGCTCTGTACTGGCAAACCAAATGTGCCGTAAAGTGGAGTTTGAGTAGGAACGTAAAGTGGAGTTCGGGTAAAAAGTGAATATGGCTCGCTGTTGGGACTCTGGCTTCTCCTTCCAAAACCAGGTTACCTGGAATTTGGATTCCAGGCTGGATTGTTGGGTGATGTCACAGTGTATGGTGAACTCTTGGGATGTGCTGACATTTAACTCCAACTCTTGTTTCACGAGAGACAGCTTGATGTCTGTCAAAAAGGATCCAAAATTTTAAACAGTACAAGTCGGAGAAATTCCCCCGTAGAATCATACCTGGAGAATTGACAGAAACAGCTATAGAATTCCCATCAGCCGAACCCGTCCTCTCCATTTTCCCGCCAGTACTAAGTTGGTACTGCTCAACTCGACACCGGTATTTCCCGCTATCCACCTGGTGGACGCTCTGAATTTCAAGGCCGAAGCTACTCCGATTGGGTCTGGAGAGACGGATCCTCCCCTGCATCCCCTGAAGATCCTTACGGTCCGAATACCTCAGTAAACCAAGATGATTGAGCTCCAATAGTTGAGCATTAATAGGAAAAGATCCCAGCCTGGAGTAGAACCATGTAACAGTGTAGAAACAAGTCTTACTGGATGCGTCTGAGATTAGATCACATTTTAGTTGCACTTTGTCTCCTTCCTTTGCAATGACCTGCTGTTCTTTTCTATCCAAATGGAGACTATCTCCTGGATGAAGGACGAATCACAGTTAATCTGGTACAACAAATAACGTAGAACACAAAGAAATGTCTCACCAGGTTGAATGAGCGTCAACTGAATGCGTCCGGCCACTGCCTGGAGAGGATACCATTCACCATGAGGATCTTTCAGCCACTCCACGACCTCACAAACGTAAAAGCCACCATCTGAAGTCTGAGAATCACGAATTGTCAACTGAAAATTCGGACCCTTTGTCTGCTGCATGCTGAACCGCTGGCCGTTGTCCTTGGTTACTGAAGAGTCTCGATCCCATTTCAAGATGGTCACATTTTGAGTCTCTTGCTGAAGAAACCATGTGACAGCGAAATGCGAAGATCCAGAGCGAGATGAAACAACAGAGCATTGGATGGAGATATCGCCGTTGATATTTCCCGTCAAGTCGGGTGTGGGTGTAAGGATGAGGTCGCTTACTAAGAGACAGAGGGACAGGAACAATGTTTTAGCTCAAATGGTTCATGGAAAACTACTCTACTCCACCTGACTTTACTCTACACCTGGTGTGGCCAAGTCCGGTCCTCGAGACGCCCTATCCAGTCTGTTTTCCATATCTCCGTCCTCTACCACACCTGAATCAAACGATCAACTCCTCAGCAAGCTGTCCAGAAGCTTGATACCGATCCCGATGATTTGATTCAGGTGTGTTGGTGGAGGGAGACATGGAAAACAGACTGGATATGGGCTCTCGAGGACTGGACTTGGCCACCCCTGCTCTACACGTACTCGCCCAACCCTCACAATGCCAATCAGCTGACCTGGATAGACAAAGACAACAGGGAGTCCTCCAGTTGTGACTGAGTTCTGTTTCTACGCTGGCAACGTAACCGAAGACGTAACGTAAGATTCTATACTTATCATTATAGCTGATAGGTGGATGAAGAAGAAGGTTTTCAATGGTTGATTTGCAACCCAAACCAGAAACCATGATTACTGTAGGCCGTAGTTGACGCCAGCAAAATCAACTAGCCACCCCCCTCCCCTCTCATGACAACCAGGCAAAAAGCATACAGGAAACAAGATTTGGTACATTGCTGCCCTTATTTTTAGGTTGCGTTAACCAGAAATGTTTTAACTAAAGCCTATTAAGGTGTGTGTGTGACCACAAAATTGCATTTGACGACGAATGAGGCGTTTTCTGGCGACGAGTTAAGTTTGATCTGAATGCAGAATATCTTGACCGATATCCGGTGCTATCACCCTCCTCTCTCCATTCTACTCATGATGTTAAACTTTGTATTTGTTTGAATGAACCTGGAAGACTTACCTCTCTCCTTTTGGGCGGTAATATGAACTAAGGATGGTGGAAAAGGTAAAGATACTCATCTTAAAGTAGAAACATTGTAATGACCTGCTGTTCTTGTCATTGAAATGGGTTGAGGACATTGCAACCCAAGTATATTCCTTGTACCATATTGGCCCAAATATAAGACGCTAATTTTTGCATTGAAATAAGACTGAAAAAGTGGGGGTTGTCTTACATTTGGGGTCTAGACGTTGTACCAATTCACAATGCAAAGATAGCGCTAGATATCTTTAAAGTGAATGCTGAACTTAACTCCCCAGGCCAAAGCGAGCCCATGTCACAAAGAAGAAAAATAAAAATAGCGGTAGCATGAAGAAGCTAAATAAAAAAAATGCGATAAGAATGAAAAGAGGAGAAAATAAATGATTACAGATCAGTTCTATAAAGGTTTAATTACCTGGGCGTTGGACCAATACCATTAGCTGGTTTGAAGGCAGAAGCATTTTATATATGCTTTTCTGGAAGATCGACACCTGGCACTGGTAGCTCCCCATCTCTTTGTAGCTAGCACCATTGATGATAAGGTAGTAAATTCTCTCATTTGGTGCGTTACTAACCCTAAGATGGTAGCGTTGTTGTTCGCCAGACCAACTGACAGCACCATTGGAGGACATGGTCAAGATTGTTTCCACAGGGGAGGAGGCGCGCTTCAGACTCCAGGTCAGTGTGATGCCGAAATGTGGCCCTTTAATACGACATATCAATTCCACATTGTCTCCTATAGTCACAACGCTATTACGGCTTATCAGATTCACCTCCACAAGCAACTCTGGAAATGAAAAGACAGTTTTTTTTTTAATCTGTAGTCTATGATAATCGGTGACATTCACAGTTCTTGAAAACTAACCGGTAGGAGCAACTGTTATTGCGGTTGTCACAAATCTGCTGGACTTGCTGCGAGTGTTCCATGCAGACACCATGCACTGATACATGCCCGAATCGGCCACCGTGATCTCATCGATCTCCAGAACGAAGACATCCTTCGATGGGCGAGAAGCACTGATTCGAGTGGCGACGTCATCCGCCGTCTCCTCCACTACGCCCTCCTGACTTAGACTGATGATGTTGCTGAAAGTGGACATTTGCTGTACTTTGCGTTGCCAAGTGACGGACAGCTGACCCTTGTACCCTTGCACTTTGCAAGCTAACTTCAGCTTGTCACCTTCGTTGAGATGCACGCTTTGTTGCATTTCCAGCAACATTTCACTAGCTGCAATGAGACAAGACAAAGACGGAATTAAATATAAGAAAGCTAAAGAGTCAACTTTTTGCTCTGATCCCAACAATGTCAACATTATTATTCATTCATTCGTTTTCCGTAAAGCTTATCCTAACAAGAGTCGCGGGGGTCAACATTATTATTTAATATTGAATTGCAGGGTTAGCTGACCTCCAGATGCGCACTTACTGTACTTACAGTCAATAAAAACATTTTTATTTGAATTGAAAATTCCCCATATTACAGGAACAGGACTTAAAATAATAGAATATGACCTGGAAATGCTCGAAAACAACAGAAATTGAAAGTGACCCCAAAAAAGGAAGTTACCCTAAAAAGAAATTGCCAGGAATCACCCCAAAACTAACAGTAAGTCACTTAGTATTGCCCTAAAATCACTTCATTCATTATCATCTATATCCTAGATGCTAGTTTACCAATTTAAAAACAGTCCTAGATAATTTCTACAAGATTAGCACCATTTTTCCTGGTGATTCAAGAAATTATTTTCAGAAATTTAATTGTTTTTCTACTTGGATAAACTTGATGACACTAACTAGAGTAGAGTTTCCTGAAGGAATGTTAAGTACATAACCATGTATAATATATATATAAAGATATCAAATACTACTATATAATAATAGCACCTGGAGCTGAGACGCTGACTTGCAGGGAGTTGGAGTCTTGCCCTTGCACAGGGATGCCATGTTGTCCACTTTCTTGCGGCCATACTCTGCACATGTACTCTCCCTGGTCTTCAGCGCTGACATACTGCAATATGAGACGGTGATCCCCATCCCTGATCCTGGTGGCCCTGAGCTCTCCTAGTGTCTCCCGTCGACTGTTCTCAGATGTCACTGACAGGACCCCCGTGGGGCCCATTTTGGCTAGCTCGGCACCTTGACGGAGCCAAGCTACGGTGAAAGACCTTTCTTCCGGCTCATGCGTATCGACGCTGCATGTGAGCAGCAACTCTTCGCCCTCCTGCAGAGATATCTGCCGCGCCGAGAGCTTCACCACCAGGGAGACCTTGTCTGGTGCTGACTCTATTAGGTAAAGAAAAAAAAGAAATCAGCACAGAGAGACAAAAGAACACCCCACATCCTGTCGAGAAGACCAAAAATGAATGTCTGCCCAGCATGTATAATTAATACTGTTACAGATGGTGTCCTTTAGCAGGACGCATGGGTTACAATGACTACAGGTGTGCCTCAGGGCTCAAACCTGAGTACCTACGCTTATTTATTTATTCATATATTTGTTTATTTATTTACTTATATATTCATTTGTGTATTTATGTATTTATTAACTTACTTATTACCTATCTATTTATGTCTAAAATGCCTTTCCTGCATCTGCATTCTCACCCCCTTGCTACTGTGACAATGAAATTTCCCAAATACGGGATGAATAAAGTTATCCAATCCAATCCAATCCAATGAGTTAAACCCTCATCCTTGAAGTTCTAAGGTTCAGGGTTTAAACCCTGCATGCACGTATTCCTCAGTTTTGTTAGGGTACTTAAGTTTCTTCATTGAAGACGCAAAACTGTCTCTTGTAAAATGAGTTTCATAACCAAAAAGGGTAGAAATTCTAACCTTTGCTTTTGACATTCAGCATTGTCTTTGTTGCTGTCTTCTGGGTCAATGAGAACCAAGACAGGTCAGGATCCTCGATCCATTCTTGAGCTTGGCAGTAGATCCGACCTACGTCAGATGGCTCCAACCTTGCTATGGTCAGCCTGTAAAGGGTATCTCCGGCTTTGTCCAGCCTCACCTGGTCGGATTGATAGCGCCCTAGAAATTCCGGGCCAGGTCTTAACGTGAAGTCTCGGTCCAGAGACAGGATGAGTCGTGACTCTGCGTCGCCTTCCTTTTGGAGGTACCAGCCCACGGACAGGTGGGTGTGCTGCTTGGTGCTGCTAAAGGCCTGGCACGTTAGAGCCAGCAATTCACCCTGGTTGTAGTTAAGCGAGGCCAAGACATCCGACGAGACACTCAGGGAGTCATCGATTACTGCGTAAAAAATGTTTAACTGAAGTATAATGCTGTGCCACAGATGATGAGGGGTGAATAAATGGATAAAAGTTGAAATAAATACATAAACAAGAACAAGGAAAAAAAATGGAGAGAAATATAGCAAACAAATTGAAACAAGTAAATGCCAATTGAAATAAATATGAATGTAAATAAGTATGCACAAATTGAAATATTGAAACAAATATTGAAATAAATACCTCTTAAAATAATATAAATTATAACATTCTCATCTCATTTTCTGAACTGCTTTATACTCATTAGGGGCGCGGGAGTGCTGGAGCCTGTCCCAGCAGGCCCGGGGAGAACATGCAAACTCCACACAGGTGGACATGACCTGGATTTGAACCCAGGACCCCAGAGCTGTGAGGCTGACGCACTAACCACTCGCTCTACCGGACCGCCCATAACATTTTTATTTTATTTTTTTAAATTATATGCTTTATTCTGGGACTCCTGGTCATAAACAGACAATGTCAGTCTTGATCAGGGGTGCTCAAACTTTCTTTGCTCAAGATTTCCTTTTCAAATGGCCAACTTCCCGCAGTAAAAAAAAAATTATGGACCACCGACAAAGCTCAGCAGTTATGTAAGTTATGTACTCCCACTTTTACAGCGCACGATCTATTAAGCAAATTATCAGGAAAAACAGAACTAGCAAGATACAGGATCATTCAAAATAAATTACCCAATTTCATGACACAACAAATCTTTCTTGAGTAAATGTATGAATCAGAATGAAGGACTGGATTTATCAAAAGAAGATTTCCCGGATCGATTCATCAACATCGAATATAGAACAACAACAAGAATCAAATGAATTGATTGGGATGTGCTTCAACATGTTTGGGAAGAATTCTCATATCGTATTGATGTTGTTCTTGCTGCAAGGGGTGGCCATATTAAGCACGAGAAATAAAACTTGACGGCTAGTACAATACTTGTATACTACTACTATATTCATCCTTTCTCCCATCAGTTGTCAGGGTATTTAACAAAACAAATGGCTGAATGTTAAAACCAACCTTATGTATACCTTATGTACATGTAAATCTATGTGTATGCATGTATATGTATATTTATGTGTATGTATATTTATATATGTATGTGTATGTATATGTATATTTATATATATGTATGTGTATGTATGTACATGTATATTTATATATATGTATGTGTATGTATGTATATGTATATTTATATATATGTATGTGTATGTATGTACATGTATATTTATATATATGTATGTGTATGTATGTATATGTATATATATATATATATATATATATATATATATATATATATATTTCAGCAACACGCTTATCTATTTATTTATTCATATATTTATTTATGCATGTATTTATTTATTTATTAACTTAATTATTACCTATCTATTTATGTCTAAAATGTATTTTCCTGTGTCTGCATTCTCGCCCTCTTGCTACTGTGACAATGATATTTCCCAAATACGGGATGAATAAAGAATCTAATCTAATCTATTTTTCCTTCATAAAATAGGGTCATTGTTTTTCAATTAGCGTATTTATTTCTTCTTATAACTTATGTTGATGTATGTTGTATCACCACATATAAGCAATTCATCTTTTTTTATAGCGTTGCATTTGTATTTGTGTGCAGGCGTGTTAGCACAACGCTGCAAGAGAAAGACTGCTGCTGCTCTTAAAATACTCAAAATTGGTCAGCACTTGTTGGGAGGTGGGGCATCTGAGACAGTTTCCGTCGACTCACCACGAAAGGGCGCCAATTTAATGCATATAACTACGGTGCTTTTTTGAAGTGTCCAAGATCAATGTATCACCTAACAAGAACCTTTCACAGCTAGTTTATGTTAGACGCGGCTGTCGGCTCCATACATGAGAAGTTGTTTTCGGCAGAGATACTAATGCAATTATTAAAAGAGACAGATATGCATGTTCCAAATATATATATATATATATGTATATATATATATATATATATATATATATATATATATATATATATATATATATATATATATATATATATATATATATATATATACATATATATACATATATATACGTGTATATATATATGTATATATACGTATATATATATATATATATATATATATATATACACATATATTTTTGGGGGAACATGCTTATCTGTCTCTTTTAATAATTGCATTAGTATCTCCGCCGACAACAACTTCTAATGTATGGAGCCGACAGCCGCGTCTAACATAAACGATGTTGCAGTACAAACAAGACATTGTTTGGCAAAAAGGAAACTGGCTGGATCAAATCTTATTGCTATGCGATCTATCAATAGTACCCTGTTTATCGACTGGAAGATCTCGATCAATATATTGAGCACCCCTGGTCTTGATGAATGGTAACTGATTGATTACCTTTGACAGTAGTTTTCACACTGTAGATTCCATCATAATCAGTATGTTTCGGGTTGATGACGGTACATTCGTACTCCCCTTCATCATCTTTCTGTAGACTTTTTATCTCAAAAAGAACCGAGTTGGGCAACATGTGCGTTAAGGCCACGCCCGGGCCTCTGGTGCGGTACTGGGCATAACCGAAGTCCGGGTCTGCTGTGCTGATGACATTCAGGACAAAAGAAGGATTGGTGGGCTTGGCGACGCGGAATTCAAATTCCATCCTGGACGTGACAACGGCGAAGCCGCTCACGTTGCAGGAAATTGAGAGGTGGGAACCCGCTGTGCGGTACAGGGGCCCCGCTTGGACCCAGGTCAACGCACTGGCATTTCCTGAGTAGGAAACAAACCCCAAAAAGGTTGGACAGTGAACTTCTGCATAAATTGCGCTTCACTAATCAACAATTAGTAAAACAATCTTACACATACATTTGCATTTTTCTGCTCCCCCCAAAAATAGTCTCATCAATAATATAAAATGGGGTAATAATTTTCATCATTACAATTAAATCATTGGATTCCATTTTTGGTGCTAGCCAAACATCTAGCGCTATCAATGGTTGTTTCATTTTTTTAAAAGAAGAAATAAATAAATGAATTATGTATAATGCTTTACCACATAATTCTGAAAAAGAATTTATAGTACTTTAATTTCTTTAAAAATGTAAACAAAAAATTAAATAATAATTTAATATATTGCAAATTTGTATTTGTTTGGTTTTTTGCATAATAGCAAAATAGCAAAAATCATTACACTAGAAAATGATCAGACAAGATGATTATTTTTGTCCCTAAAATACAAAATAAATGCATTAAGAGTCAATTTCAAAATGAATGTACAATCTTTTGTTGAGCCTCTTCATAGTCATTTCAATTATACAAAGAATTAGACATACCAAGATGTAAAAATGTAGCCATGGATAGAAACAAACAAACAATCCATAGGTCAAAGCTTGGCATCTTCAGTCACTGCTTGACAACAAATGTGTGTTCTCAAATACATTTCTGTGGTTTCCTGTCATCTACTAAGAGGAAGTCTCAAGTATTTCCTGCATTCAAAATCAAATACAGAAAAACCTTGACATATGAGTGTCCCAACATAAGAGAAAGTTGAGATACTAGATTGAGATAGAAGCATGAGATGCGGCCGTCCGGGTGGCCGAGTGTGCGAGACGCTGCTTTTGAGAACAGCATCGCT
Organism: Stigmatopora argus; assembly: GCF_051989625.1. Taxonomy (NCBI): domain Eukaryota; kingdom Metazoa; phylum Chordata; class Actinopteri; order Syngnathiformes; family Syngnathidae; genus Stigmatopora; species Stigmatopora argus. The sequence continues at coordinate 5,803,447 of NC_135399.1, forward strand.
CTGTCTTTCTTGCCATATCTCCCTCGTGTAAAGATATCTACGAGCAACGGTTGTACAGGTTGCATTTTCTACTGGAGATAGTGTGACCGAGTCAATAAGCCAAAACACCAGCGAAACCATTCAAAGCGAGTCGTGGCTGGTCCGATCATTTTAAAAAACGAACTGGGATACACTCGGTTCTAAAGCACGGAGAAGCTGGAAGTTCCGACTCGAAAGCCGCGGTGGAATACATTAATAATAATAATAATCGATAATAATCGGACATAGGCCCTGTCGTCATTATCAACAACAAAAAAGCCTACTTGTCATCACACCCAGAAACTGCGTGTGACGAAATTGGTGGTGCTTCTCCATAAGCTGCGTTTACTCGGCAAAAGACCTAAATAAGTGATAGTTACGGAATCTTGTAATTTGGCATTCTGCTGTTATGGATACAGGTCGCTTACCTCTCACTGTCTTTCACTTACCTTCAGTCAGCTAGTAGGAGGCAGATCACCACCCAAACATCTTTTCATATTACCGCAAAAGGGAATGTGTGTTATGTTATCGCAAATTTAGAGTTCTGATGGATGTGGGGAAAAAACTGTCCTTAAGCCTATTTGTCCGTGCTTTGTGGGACCTATAGCGTCTGCCAGAGGGCAGCAGCTGGAACAGATTGTGACCAGGGTGGTAAGGGTCCCCTATGATGTTCGTGGCTCTGCTGAGGTAACGAGGGCTGGCAATGTCTTCCAGTGAGGGCAGAGAGCAGCCGACAATCCTCTGGGCAGTGTTAATAACTTTCTGCATGGCCTTTTTGTCAGCCGCCGTGCTTCCAGCGTACCACACTGTGATGCAGTACGCCAGGATGCTCTCTACAGTGGTTCTATAGAAGGTTATCAGAAGCTTGGTGCCCAAGTTGTTCTTCCTAAGTACCCTGAGGAAATGGAGTCGTTTCTGAGCCTTCTTCACCACTGCCGTGATGTTTGTAGACCATGAGAGCTTATCTTGAAAATCTTGGTCTCAGTTATTGCACAAGAAGGTTTAAATTGAGTGTAACGTAAGATTAAGATTTTTTTTTAAGCGTGTGTATAGTAATCTAAGATCATTTAGATTAAATTTAAAGTTTATGTTACGAGTTCGTCAACGCATTCTCGTGTTCTTTCTCTTGTCCGCACACACCACTAGATAGGTATTTGTTACTTTGAGTAGGTGGTGAATTATAACAAATAAAAAGATGTTTTCCCATTGTAATATCCTGTTTTGGGTGTTTTTTCAGAGGGTGGGAACGGATTAATTTGTTTTTAGTTATTTTATATGGGAAAATTTGATTCGAGATACGATTAAATTGACATACGATCTCGATCCGGGAACACATTAAACTCGTATCTCAAGATATTATGTTTTATGAGAAATTTCTGAAATAACATAAATAAATAATATAAATATAAATAAATGATCATTCCGAAGATACAGTAAACATTATATTGGAGCTGTAAAGCTCAATTGATATTTCAGGAAACCTTTGTTTTCCCCCCCAGAAACAACATTTTTAACAGCAAACTACACTCCAAAATAGGATCTCAAGATTTGTTCATTTTCACGTTTTAATTAATTGATTTTTAGAAATCTGGAAAGATCATGGGGCAAAAATGTCCCAATTAAATCAAATGTGCAAAAAAGCAAATAAAGGTATTTCCAAAAATATTTCAAGCATTGATAAATCTAACATAAATTAATATTGTTTTTCCACGTTTATTTTAGTCAAATATGCACCTAAATAATGCCAGTTTGGGTAAAACAAAAATAAATAAACTTAAGTTGAACTAAAGGGGTCGGCTTCGTCTACTAATGAGATTTCATAGTGACAGTAGCAAGAGGGTGAGACTGCAGATACAGGAAAGGCATAGTTACACATAATTTCAAGTTAGACAATACAGTCGCAAAGGCCGCTGAACAACAAAGCAAAAGCACAAAGTACAAAGCAAAGCAATGGCCCTTTTTTCAGGGAGTTGGAAACCCTAGGTACAATGCCATTAAATTATCTAATTTATTAATAAATTAATGACCTGCTTCACAAAGACATACAAACTCCACACAGTGAGGACCGACCTGGGATCGAACCCTCGACTCCAACACTGTGAGGCCGACATGCTAACCACCTGGCTGCCTTTTGCACTAACTTTTTTTTTAAATATATGTGATAACAATATAGTATCAACATTGATCAATTCTACACAGCCAGGTATCGTAATCAGAGGCAAAATGGTATCGGTGCATGATGCATCATAAGTTCTCTATCAACAACTATCAAATGAAGTCTAATTAGACAAGTCAAACAGTCAGATCATCAAAATAGTTTTCTAGAAATCTTAAAAATATGTTGTTTTAATTAGTACACTGATTAAAATATTTCTTTGCAAAGAGGGTGCACTCATTTAGGATATGCACTGTCATTCAAGATGACACGAGTGGTTCATCTTTTACCTACTTATTAACTAAGGGTTAAATTAGAATGTTATAACCATATGAAGTCGGTGTAATTATGGAAAGGAACGCAATACCATCCACATATGTTATTATTTAATTTTGGAAGCTATGAATGCACTGTACGTATGTTCTAAGAGCAGTGCCTACACCATACTGCCATCCAACGGTGGTCTTTGTTATCGCTACAATTTAGGGAAATACCAAACGTTTATTTTTTTAATTTGGCCCGTGATATTTAACTATTTCAAGGGGCAGTCATTTAACTTATTGGCTGCCCTTGAAATTGAATTGGACGTCTATGGCAATCAATGGCAGGCAATACGTTAATAAAATAACAAAAATAGAATTAATAATATAAAAATTAAAAAAAATCATAGCATTATTTCGCAAATGTCTATAATAATGCATGCTTGAAAAAATAACAGTCCTATCATAAATAAACTAACAAATATCTATAAAAATATGATTTTTTTTTCAAAGTCTAACTGTTTTTTTGTTTTCGTATAAACGCTACAACATCGCTGTACTCTGAGTTACAAATATTGTTTTAATGTTTCGCCTCCTGGGAAAAAAATAATTATAAAACTAAATAAGCTCAAGAGCAGCACCGAACATTGTTTAGGTTCCTGTTCCTAGTCAATGCGCGCATGCGCATTACGTCCAGCGGCGCACCATATTCCCTCCATCACCGCCTTTTCCGGCCTTTTTGTCCAATCATCAACAAATGCTCGACCGGAAGTTTTGAACAATTCCAAACGCGGGAAGGATTTAGCACTCTTCAGCCGAAGGACGGAAAAACCGAACAAATACAATAAAACGTCATTTATGTGCATTTTGGTAAGCTCCAAATGATTTTGCAAGTATTAAATGTTTAACTTTTTCCACCACCAAGGGTTGTTTTGATAGTTTTTCGTTTTGGTTTAAAACCAACTATGAGATTAAAATGGCTTCTCTCGCACAGGTCGGTGTTTGATTGTCGGAAAATGAAGGTTGTAACTTGTGAGATCGCCTGGCACAACAAGGAGCCAGTTTACAGTCTGGACTTTCAGCACGGTTCCGATGGATCATGTACTACTCATCGTTTGGCCACAGCTGGCGTGGACACCACCGTCAGGGTGAGTAGACGTCATTTTCTCCTTTCAAAATGTACAAGGACTGTGCGACATAACTTGAAATTACAATGTACATTATTTCAAAAATCAAATATCAAGATTCCCACGATGTCTTTTAAAGTCCGTAAATACTAATTTTATCAAATGTTATCCAATCACACTTCAAGTGTCATCTTGTGGCTATTAATTCTTTCATTTCATATTTTCCAGACATGTCTAAGAAATGTCCAATAAGTGATTAAAACTTGCTGTGAATCTTGACATTAAATTCATCTTGATGTGGTGTTATAAAGTCTGAAATGTCACTTTGAATTTGAGTCCTTACAGTAATGCCTTGAGATACGAGTTTCATGCGTTCTAGAACCGAGCTCGTATATCAATTTACTCGTATCGCAAATAATTTTTTCCCATAGAAAACAACTAAATACAAATTAATCCATTCCGACCCTCTGAAAAAACACCAAAAACAGGCTATTACAATGGAAAAACATCTTTTTATTTGTTCTAATTCACCACCTACTCACAAAGTAACAAATACCTAACTAGTGGTTATGATCGTCAATACTAAAATGTGACATTACTCAGTACAGACGGTACAAGTAGAGCTGCGGAGTGCGTGGACGAGAGAGATTTGGGGGATGGGAAGGTGCTCGTAACATAACATAAACTTTAAATTTATTAAATGAACTTAGATTACTATACACCAGTGGCCGGTCATCAGGGCCTTCAAGGCCTTCTCTGCTGGCCTAAGAAATATCTGAATCATTATATTTTGTCCATCAATACTTATTATTACAAATGGTCTGTTCGCTTCCTTTCATTGCTTTTCCCCCTGGTTGCACTGCTTCCAGATGTGTGTTTTCATATTGAAGCATTTAACCAATCACATTTCAGCCATTATTTGTTGCCAGGATCAGAAATCTGCCTCAAAGCCTTCACAATCAGTTCTGCGAGCTCTGCTGCATTAAACAAGACTGTTGCTTTTAACCAATCAGATTTCGAGTTGGCAACACCACAATGCTTTTTCGCAGGCATTGCCATTTTGCTGGCTGGGATACGTCATTGCTTTCACCAACTATGATTGGCTAGCTATAGAGAGTAGGCGGGCCAAAGCCATAGTGAGGCAGCCAGAGATCGCAAACTCCACCCACAATGGCTGCCAGGCAAAAACAAATGGATTTGGTTGCAGAGTTGCTCACAAAGCTATTTTCCAGACGGACTTTTCCAGAAAAAAATGGACATCATTAAGAAAGGGCGGTCAACTCCGAAGCTAGCAAGCCTGTTACAGCCGGGAAAAGGGTGTGTGCGGCAGTTTCAGTGCGCTAACTACAAAGAGCTACCAAACTGTATTTGGAGCAAGCTGCACAAGCAAATATATTGTTGTGTTGATTTAAAGCCATTTTCAAGACGGACTATGTCAGAAACACGACAGGACAGGCTCGACTTTCAGCATTAGCTTCGATGCCGATAGAAAAGGAGGAAAGAAAGGAGGATGGATATTGTGTACAGTTAAAAAGGATTTTTGGTGAGTAAAATATGGCTACATTCCTAAATAATATTTCAATTGTATGAGGTTATTATTGATGATTTTTTATGTGTCGCAGCTGTAGCTGCTGTAGAGGTTTTATAGCCATAAAATAGTTTTTGAGGGTTGGATTGATTCCGATAGAAGGTGCTACCCCAAAATGCACGGACCGCCACTGCTATACACACACACTTATGAATACGTTTTAATATTACGTTGCACTAAATTTAAACTTCCTTGTGCGATAACTGAGGCAAAGATGTTAATGTATTCCACCGCGGCTTTCGAGTCGGAACTTCTTGCTTCTCCATGCTTTAGAACCGAGTGTATCCCAGTTCGTTTTTTAAAATTATTGAACCAGCCACGACTTGATTTGAAAGATTTTGCTGGTATCTTTTTCAGATATTGCTTTCCTTTCAAGTCCATGTAAATTCTGCTGGCTTTTTCACAGATTATCGACTCGGTCACACTATCTCCAGTAAAAAAAAATATCGTATGCTCATATCTCAAATTTGTCTCGTATCTGAAGGCAAAAATATACTCAGAATTTTCCTCGTATGTCAAAATTCTCGTATGTTGGGTTTGACGCAGCTTTGGCGAGTGGAGATGGGCCCAGACGGAAAGGCGGCCGTGGAGTTTTTATCTAATCTGTCGAGACACACGAAGGCCGTCAACGTGGTCCGCTTCAGCCCCAGCGGAGAGCATTTAGCGTCAGGAGGAGACGGTACGTCCGGTACACAGATTTTTACCCCCGGAGATGTGACGTGTAATGTGTGTTGGGTTCAGATGCAGCAATTCTGCTTTGGAAGCTGAACGACAACAAGGAGCCCGAACAAGCGCCCGTCTTCCAGGAGGAAGAGGACGCTTGGCTCAACAAAGAGAGCTGGTCTGTCGTGAAGACCCTCAGGTATTAAACAACAGTAACATTTTTTTCTTGCTAGTACTTACCAATACAGTGGTACCTCGAGATACGAGCTTAATTCGTTCCCGGACTGAGCTCGTATGTCGATTTACTCGTAACTCAAATGAACGTTTCCCATAGAAATGAACTAAAAACAAATTAATTCGTTCCAACCCTCTGAAAAAACACCCAAAACAGGATATTGGATTGGAAAACATTTTTATTTGTTCTAATTCGCCATCTATTAACAAAGTACCGTATTTTACTGATTATTCGGCGCATCGTATTTTTAGCCGCAGTGTCAGTAACGAGTGCTATTTCTGTATTTTAAACACACAAAGCATGCACCGTTTTTTTAGACGCATATATACTATATATGGATGAACATCGAAACGCAATAGCGCTGGCTACCGGAAGCAGCCTATTTCCGGGTTCCGGTGCGCAGTGACTGCTGGGATATATAGTTCTTGCACGCTACACCCACACGCTAAAAACACGTTTTTAAAAAGGCAACGGAAGCAAAACTGAGTTCGGTTGTACTTTATTTAGACATTTTACAACTTACTCACATCATCATCACCCACAAATCCATCAAAGTCCTCATTTTCTGTGACCGAATTAAACAATTGCCCAAATGAGTCTTCCAAAACGCCGGGTCCAGCGGTTGTAGTTCTCAAGCCTCCGGGAATGACGGCAAGCTCCGAGTTAATATATATAATATATATAGTTCGCAGTCTAGCTTTGAATGCTCTGTTGACGCCAGCATCTAGCGGCAGGATTTATTTTGTAAATACAGCCGAAATGACGGCGAGCACCAAATTAGTGTGCTCGCCGTCACACTGGGTATTTGCAGAACTGGGTGTATTAAGAACTCTATATCCCAGCAGTCACTGCACAGTACTTTATCTACGGGAAAATAGTAGAGTCGGGGGCTGCTTGCCGTAGTTGTCCTATCGACTGATTTATTTTATTTTATCGTGATAACAATTTTAGTATTGGTCCATATATAAAGCGCACTGGATTATAAGGCGCCCTGTCTATTTTGGAGAACATTTTAGACTTATGTGTGCCTTATAGTCGTGAAAATACGGTAACAAATAACTAGTGGTTTAATAGTACTAAAATGTGTTTAATAGTACTAAAATTAGCCGGATTTCGTGGAGGGCAGAGAGAGAGGGACAGAGAGGGGTGTTTTGCACGGAAACACGCTCGTAACATAACATAAACAAATTTAAATGAACTTGAACCTCACACTAAACTTAATTCTAATTTTGTTTTAAATGTTTATACCTTTCTTCTCCCGGGTTTGCTCTATTTGCCCCGCCTCCAACCTGACTTTCAGATGCAACCTATCGAGGGTTGTTTGCTTTTGTATTCCCTTAAAAATATTCCGAAAATGATGCACACAAATGTCCTAGCAATAGGATAACGCACGACCACTTGCCAACGAGAAGTAGTATACAGACGCTCCCCTACTTACGAACATTCGAGTTACGTACAACGGTACATACGAACATGTCTGCAAATTGCGTTTATGTCGAAAAAATTTCGTAAGTTCGATTTTGTATTGCGCGCCTTTTTCCAAGTAGTGCTTCCTTCCACCGCTAATACGGACGCCTGGCGCTGTGAGAGCTCAGCTCACCTAGCATCCACCTTCCTCTGCCCAGTTCGTTGCAATGCGGAAGTGCGTGAACGTATCTCCAGTGCGCAAAGAACCTTTTTCATTTGTATCATTAAATATCTCGTGCATCCATTATTGAATATGGTTGGTGAAAAGCGAAAGGCTTCTATTGAGGGAGGTGCAAGGAAGAGGCAAGCCATTTCATTTGAAATGAGTGGCAATAATAACGAAGCTTGATGCGCGTCAGAAAGTGGTGAACGTTGCACGTGAATACAACTTGAATCGTTCGACCGTCAGTACCATTTATAAACAAAGATCGAGCAGCAGGACCCAAATATTGAACGTTGCACCAAGTTTGCAAATCAATTGAATGAGGCCATGCAGTGCTACCGCATCATTTATGATAAAAAAAAGAAAACTGCAATCGTCATTTGATAGCTTCTTTCGGCCAGTTTCTAGTAAATCTCTCTCTCTCTAATGTATGTATACAGTACTGTATGTATTCTCTCCATTTTATTAAATGTTTTTTTTTAGTACAAACCAGTGTGTGTTACTTATACAAGGCTTAAACATACAAATGCACTTATATAAACCTTCAATATACTTATATAGGCCTTAAACATAAATTATAATACAAAATATAGCACTGAGCAACTTACAAACAAATTCAACTTATGAACAATCGCCGGAACCTAACTCTAACTCGTTCGTAAGTAGGGGAGTGTCTGTATACGCCATTCGGACTGACTAACGGGGAAAAAAACACTGAAAAAAATGCAATGCTCCTTCCAGTGCTCGTAGAGATATTACACGAGGGAGTTGCGACCAGAAAGACAGTGCCCATGATGTTCATATGAGCAGCCTCTCGTGTCTGCTGTATGCTTGTATATCAAAATTTGTCTCGTATCTCAAGATAAATATTTGCCCGAAATTTTACTCGTATCTCAAATTGCTCGTATGTCGAGGTACCACTGTATTGAATTGAATGCTTTTATTCTCATTATAGAAGTATAATGAGATTCTAAGCTTTCACCTCGCCGTGCACAAATAACAACAACAAACAGACAAATAAATAATACATAAGAAATAAATAAGTAGTCCAAGTGAGGTCAGCAGAGCGCAGCGGCCTTGTTCCATCTGAAGTCCAGGGTGAGTTCCATGGTTTTGGAGACGTTCCGCACCAAGTTGTTGAGAGCGCACCACTCGCTGAGACTCGACAACAAACAAACAAACACACAGATAATCAATATATAGTAATGATGAATAAATACTCAACAAATATTAATAGATAAATAAGTGGTAAACATAATAACTACGTAGTATAAGTAGTAGTAATAAGTCTTGATTAGGTCTAAGGTTCAGCACTCAAGTTGAGTACGTTGACTCTGCACTGAGGATATCAAGTTTTTTATTGTTTTGATGATAAATATCGTCAAATCGTAAAGGGCAAGCATGGTGAAAACGCAGGACATTCAACTGTTTGTGCGTCACATTTTTAGGGGCCACATTGAGGATGTGTACGATCTATCCTGGACCCGCGATGGAAACTACATGGTGTCTGGTTCTGTCGACAACACCGCTATCATGTGGGACATCAACAAAGGTTTGCAGATCAGTACAATATCCCATGAAATGAGCATTTTTCATTTCACTTTCTATCTCCAGGACAGAAACTGTGCATCCTTAATGACCACAAGAGCTACGTGCAGGGTGTGACCTGGGATCCACTTGGTCAATACGTCGCCACTCTCAGTTGTGACAGGTGCTCAGAACGTCTAAGGCAGTGTTTCCCAACCTTTTTTGAGCTGCGGGACACTTTTTGCATTGAAAAAACATCAAGGGACACCACCATCTGAAGATCTTTTCATTTAAAACTGTAGCCTATATTAATAATAATCATTCTCGTCAAAGTTTTATCAGCAGGGATCACAAAATTATTCCAAAATCACATTTTTCACACTCGCCTAATGTCACCAAAAGTTGATGTCTGCGGACCTTGAACAACTTCCGGTTTGAGTGATGGAAAAATAAGTAAAGTAATGTTTTTAATCGCATAATTTTATGACTTTTCTCCAAATATTATACAATGGTACCTCGACATATGATCTTAATCCATTCCGGGACTGAGATCGTATGTCGAGCTTTTCGTAACTCGAGCGAACGTTTCCCATTGAAATGAATTAAAAACTAATTAATTTGTTCCAACCCCTACACGGAGGCGGGAAGTTCAGGGGGAATTTATCCACAACGCACTCGTAAATGAACAAACAAATTTAAATTAACTTGGATTAATATATACAGACACTCAAACATACGTTTAATGTATCTTTACACAAAACTGAATTCTAATTTTGTTTTAATCTTTTTTTACCTTCGTTCTGGGCGGGTTAGCTGTTTGCCACGCCTCCACCCTCATGTTCGCTATCGATGGGCTGTTTGCTGTTGTATTCCCTTCAAAATATTCCGAAAATGATGCACACAGATGTCCTCACAATAGGATAACACACGACCACTTGCCAACGAGAAGTAGTCTTGAATTAGCGATCGCTCCGCCAACGGGAGCTAACATGCTAAGGGGGGGGAAAGAGGAAATGCAACCTCCTACCCACGTATTGATTGTGGGTAATGAAGTTTTATTATGAGAAAGGGTGCCATTGGCAATTGGTGTTGTGGGCACGAGTATACTTCATTACCCAGAAAGCCCTCTTTTTGCCCGCGCATGCGCGTTGTGCGTTTCCTGGTCCATGTGTAGGCGAAAGAAACCGTTCAGTGCTCGTAGATATCTGTTATACACGAAAGAGATGCGGCAAAAAAGACAGTGCGCTACAATGATAACCAGCCTCTCATGTCATGTCCACCTGGTTTGGTCGCATCTCGAAATTTTGATCGTATCGCTGGCGAATTATTCCATCGAAATTTTCGTCGTACCACGAGCTGATCGTAGGTCGAGGTACCACTGTACTTAAATCTACTAATATTACGCAAAAAAATACTTTACAACTTTACGTCGCCAAAAGTTGATCCCCTAGAAACCAAACAACTTCCGGTTCATGTTAGAGAAAAATAAGCAACAAAATGACTGTTTCACAATTGGAGTCTTGTAGTAGTATAATCTATAATTTAAAGTTCATCATATTTTGATTTTAACCTCGTAATAGTTCAATTTTAATGCCGTTACATTCATATTATTTTCTCTCTCTGAATATTACATTGTATGACTTCCCGTGGCACACCTGACCATTGCTCACAGGAATTTTTTTGCTACTTTCCAGAGTTATGCGTGTTTATAGCACTAACTCCAAGAAGAAAGCCTTCTGCGTCAGCAAAATAAGCACAGTCTCACCTGTGGACGGGGAGGTTAGTACACATGGAGCATTAGAATAGTGTCGTGTAGAGTTTAAATATCCCTTATCTGTCCAGGTCAAGCAGCACCGCATGTTCCACGACGACAGCATGAGGTCTTTCTTTCGACGTCTTTCTTTTACACCAGATGGCTCCTACCTACTTGCTCCAGGTACATGAGTACCTTTTCTTAAAATAAACTCCTTAATTAGAGGGATCGGAGTTGTTAACTGAAAAATTCTTACCGTCACAGCCGGGTGTGTGGAGGTTGGAGAAACAACCACTAATACGACGTACATCTTCTCTCGGAAGAGCCTTAAGAGGTAACTTTTGGCAATGTGGTATTTCACATTTTGAGTGTTTTTTCCACTGGCTAAAGGCCAGAAGCAGTAATGGTCGTGTTCTCTTTCTTTTTTTTTTTCTTCCTCTTAAATAACTGTTATGTCCGACTCAATTCGTGAACCTCTTTTTTTAGTTAATTGATATATTGTGGACTAGCCTTTAGGTTACACTTTAGCTGGTAAAGGCCATACGTGCTTTTCATGTCACAGTTTCAGCTTGTAATAGCTAATTAGAAGGGTTTTTCCCCCCACCCTTTACGGGGCAAGTGACTATTTTCGAAAATTAAAAGCGTTAACTTAACCTCAAAAACCTGGATCCACATACGTGATCAAGTAGTTCACGGTGTGGCTTACAAATGTGGATGTCAGGCCTCGATTATTATAATACACTCTTTTTTTATTATTATTCACTATTAATTTTATATATAATTTTATGACTATATAAAATGTTAACTGAATGAATTGCTCTTGACAACAGCATTGATTGATTACTGTAATTTCTGCAATATAGAGGGCCCCATACGCACAGGCCAACTGATTAAAAGAAAAAAAATCCATTTATATGCCGCATCTGAAAATTAGAAGCATTTGTCCATGGCCTAATTTGGAATACGGTACATAGAGAAATGGTACACAGTAATATTTGATCGATCAAAAAATATATTAACCAAGTTACAGTATTTTCTTTTCAAAGCTTGTTTGTCTCTACAAAAAAAAGGAAATAAATAGCTTCGTTACAAGAGAACAGAAAAAAAAATACCAGCTCATTCCGAAAAGTATAGTATTTCAAATGAATGAACACAGAGAAATACACTGGTAATGGATGAACACTTTGGCTCTTCCAGTGAACATGAATGGGACATCTAGCGAGCGCAGTCAATGAATACCCTACAAAAGGTTAATGTTGTCTTTTAGGCCAATCGCCCACTTGCCATGTCCATCTAAGGCCACGCTAGCTGTACGCTGTTGTCCAGTTTACTTTGAGCTGAGAACCAAGAAGGCAGAAGGTAAGAGCGCGTCCTAGAATTCACTTCAATTTGTAATTCACCGTTTTTTTTGTTTTTGGTTAAAATGCTTTTCCTTTTCTATTTGCAGATGGTTCCACCCAGCCCTTTCCCAATTTATTTCAGCTACCATATCGAATGGTATTTGCAGTGGCCTCTGAAGACTCCATTTTCTTGTACGACACGCAGCAGGCGCTTCCGTTTGGCCTGGTCTCCAACATTCACTATCACACTCTTAGTGACCTCACATGGTAATTTAATTGTAACCTTTCCTAAGAAATGTGTGAAAAGGCGCATTTTTGCCATAACTTCTGCAATATAAAACGCATGTGAAAATCTGTGAATATCCAGGCCATGTCAACTACAGTGGTACTTCGAGATACGAGCTTAATTCGTTCCGGGACTGAGCTCGTATGTCGGTTTAGTCAAAACTCAAATGAACGTTTTCCATAGAAATGAACTAAAAACAAATTAATTCATTACAACCCACTGAAAAAAACATTTTGATGTGCTCTAATTTGCCATCTACTAACAAAGTAACAAATAACTAGTGGTTTAATAGTACTATAATGTGTTTAATAGTACTACAATTAGACTGATTTCGCGGAGGGGAGAGAGATGGATGGAGGGGGTTACTTTTTGCACGGCAACGCGCTCGTAACATAACAAACTAATTTAAATGAACTTGGATTACGATGCAGACACTCAAAAATAAATTTAATCTAACCTTGCACTAAAGTTAGTTCTAATTTTGTTTGACATTTTGATACCTTTCTTCTGGCGGGTTGGCTCTATTTGCGAGGGTTGTTTGCTTTTGTATTCCTTTCAAAATATTCTGAAAATTATGCACACAAATGTCCTCACAATAGGATAACGCACGGCCACTTGCCAACGAGAAGTAGTATATACGTCATTCGCATAGACTAACGGGAAAAAACCACTGAAAAAATGCAACGCTCCACCCAGTGCTCGTAGAGACATTATACGAGGGAGTTGCGACCAGAGAGACATTACACGAGGGGGTTGCAGGGAGAGAGACAGTGCCCATGATGTTCTTATGAGCAGCCTGTCGCGTCCGCTGTCTGCTCGTATATCAAAATTTGTCTCGTATCTCAAGATAAATATTAGCAAAAAAAAATTACTCGTATCTCAAATTGCTCGTATGTCGGGCCACTCGTATGTCGAGGTACCAATGTATTCTGTTTTGGCTGTATTTTGTTGCGAGCAAGTATCATGCATTTCGCTGTTACATCATCTCCAAAGTACTCCTGTGAGGAGCTGCTTTGCAAAGCATGCACTTGACAATTTATTTACATCCACTTTTTGGGCACGCTTCCCAGCCAATACCAGTTGAATGTTCAACACGCTCAAAATAATTCACCTGACGCAGGAACCCTTCCAAATTAGCCTCCAACTGTTGTGTCAATGACTCAAGTTTAAAAACTAACACCTTTTCATTTAATAGAGCAGAAGCAATTAACTTTTAAAATTTCAAATTTATTTAGTCTTTTTTTTAATCAGATTTATGTGTCAATTTATATGTCAATTTTTTTTTAAATCAAGCCAATCCAGGCTATTATTTTGATTTTGGTAAAAACGTACAGTTCTGTCAAAAATTGAACAAAATCACCATTCTTTTCAATGGCCAATTTGAATCTTTTTTTGTAGTCTTAAAAAATCAGTTAAAGCATTTTCTCTGTCGTGCTTGGTTTTAGCAGTTTTTTTCTCTTTTAAAAATTTTCACAGGTTTTTGTGTTTTTCGCTGTGGAACCATCAACACGAATATCTATCAAAGCTGAAGTAGATTCAGAGATGTTTGATATTTGTCTGGATTGGGCTATTCTTGGAGCAGCACAGCAGGCGAAGAGTTATTTGCATGTGCTGGCAGAGTGATTCTGCAAGCCACGAAACAAACCTCAAAATAATCCTGAGCATCCTGTAGACTAATTCAAAATACAGACATGACTGAGGGTAATTATCGTGCCGCCCCTCGCAAAACTGTTTGTATGCAGTCTTTGTTTCTAAAAGATAATGTCAAATGACCATCTGCACCAAATTCGGCATTTCGGAAGCCAACACCATGTCCCTGAAATACATTTGACGCAACAAATATGGATCCGTTGACCCAATCATTATTTGTTTCTATATTTTTGAACAGCGTGTCAATTTTCATTGGTTTCAATATAGAGTCACTTCAAGTTGAATCGCCAAAATACAACGTTAGATGTCCAAAATGGCAGCAGATTCCCATTTGGTTGACCTGATGATGAAAGCCTCAAAACAGTCAAATTGATTGGTTCCAGAACTTTTTTCATACTTTACATTTTTTTGTAAATAGAACGTACTTAATATGTAAATTATGAAATTCTTTCCAGGCTCCGAAAAAAACTACCAACAAAACTGACTAAATCCCACTTTTGTATTAAAGCTGTGACAAACAGACAAAAAAACGAAAGAAAATGATAAGAAAAGTATTTATTAATGTATTAAAATGAATAACAACCATGCAAAAACGTGTTCTATTCCTGCAGTAGTACAGTAAGGAGTATGCTAACGGTAGCACATAAACATACATCTAAACAGCTTCAAATTATGAATTCAAAACAACTTAAGCATTAAATAGAACTCCAATGTACTAAATGTTCCTCCATCTCGTCGTTCAGTACCGAGAGGCCGCTTTTAATCCTTCCTTCTGCTTCAATATCGTAGCGATGCTTGTATGGCCTGCATTGCCTTGCAATATCAGTCAACCGCACGCCACTTTCTTATCTTCTGTTTTTTGATGAATGACAGAGCCCGCTTATTCATTTCACTCGCACCAATCTTAAATAAAGAGCTATGTGACAACAAACGTTGGTAAAAGGAAATTTGTTGTTGTTGTTGTGAGGGACTACAAGTGGAAGTAAAGCAGGCCGCAATGTTACCGGGACTGTTTCAAAATAAAATAACGGATGCAGCAAATGCATTTACGTTTTGGGGGATTTCGTGACTTAGATCTTGTTTTCGTATGTTGAGACGGTCATTTGCATATCAAATGGTTTCGGAAAAACTGACATTTTTTTCTCACTGAAAACGTCAATTACTTCCCTTTTACTCAGGTCTGGCGATGCATCTTTCCTGGCAGTCTCCTCCACCGATGGCTACTGCTCTTTTCTCTCATTCTCTCCCACCGAGTTGGGAACACCGCTGAAGGAGCCTCCTGCTCTGGAAGTATTCACCCCTAGCAGTGTTGCTGACAAAAAGACTAAAAAGACACCCGCACCAAGCCGCACCTCGTCTCCCGTTTCTGGGCCGCCCACGCCGTCCTCGATCAGGACCCCAGAGCAGAAGAACAAGGTCAAATCTCAGCCTCGAAAGATCACCCTCAACACGCTGGAGTCTTGGGGGAAGCCTAACGCTCCAAAAAGCCCACCTGCGTCCCCCGCACAGGCGCTGACACCCGGGAGCACTGGTGCACCCGTCACTCCTCAACCCCATCTCACCCCGAATACTCCCACTGCACCCATGGTCCTCAAGCGCACCAACTTTCCTACTACCCCGAAAAGTGCGGTGGCGTCAAAAGGACCCGCTCCAAGGTAGTGTTAACTTGTTAACTGCCATTAGGGTAGTCACAATTACCGTCATTTTCAGAATATAACAGGTTTTGGAAAACTCTTCCACAAAGGGCCGTTGTGGGTGTTGGTTTTCATTCCAATCCATCTGGAGGACACCTTTTCACCAATCACATGTCCTACAAGTGCAATCAGTGGATTGGAATCAGGTGCTTCTAGTTTGCACAGAAACCTCTTTGGTTAAACACTTTGTGCTGGATCGGTTGGAACAAAGACCAGGACCCACTATGGCTCTTGTTTGTACACTCCTGGACTATAAGCTTAACACAACAGTGGTGTACTTAATATTAATATATAATAATACAATTATAATATATATCCTTAGAATGCTTCAACATACAGATTTTTCAGGGAACGATAAGCTCAGATATGTAAATTATTGTTCCAAGATACGATAATTTGTCCAACTTACAAAACATCAGAAGGCATATAATAATAATAATAATCGGACATAGGCTTTGTCATCATCATTGACTCGACAAAAGCCTAATTATCATCATACCCAGAAACTGCGTATGACGAAATTGGTATAATTATAACAAGGAAATGCTGCAACATTTCCCAGAGTTAACTTTCCACAACCATCATGCAAGCCTACTGGTTATACGGTCTTCCCTCGATTATCACGGATTCACTTCTTTGCGATTTTTTTTTTCCTGCTTTTAATTATTATAATTTTTTTTAAGTTCATAAAAATGTGAAAATCCACGCTGAAACTCACAAGCGGAAGCCACTCCCCTGTCTTTTGCTACTAGGACTCAGCACTGAAGAAAAAAAAGTAGTTATAATTGGGCTGATCCTACGATTTTTCGATTATCGCGGCCAGTTCTGGTCTACATTTACTGCGATACTCGAGGGATTACTACTCCTCCTTTCAGCAACACCCACACTAGAAAGCCTACTTCACAACTCATTAGAGCAATTGCATTTTTGAACCGGGGGGTTTTGGTTTGTTTTTGTTTGGTTAGGTGTTATGACATCATTTTTCTGGCCATTTTCTTGTATTTTCGCAGATTTTTGCATGCATACAAGCATCACTTGCATGCATTTTTCATACAAATTTTGTATACTTTTATCATTTT